>NC_066523.1:18830590-18848090 GCF_024679095.1 Eriocheir sinensis | reverse complement strand
TTATGCCTCCATGAAACATATACAAATAGATAAATATGAAAGCTCACGAAATCAAAATAAGTGACACCATCTGCTTTGCGCAGTAAATATATGCTTATTTAAGGTATCTGATACCCGCAAAATGGCGTGCGTTGCTGCCTCGGGCCACAGTTGTTGTATAAACTATGAACGTATTTTCATATCATTGTTCTGTTGTTTATTCAATGTTCTGTCCAAGAAAATTAATACTCATAATTTTAGTTATTTTTTGGTTATAAGGATTCTTTACGAAATACAATTATAACATTACCGCCTATAAGTTCGGAAACGCACTGAATCCTGGATCGGCTATGGTGATGTGAGGTGCGCCTATTATTCTCAGATCCCTTGGGATTTTAGTCTGTCTGGGTGGCGAAAGGTGAGAAGCAGGTCATCAATATGTAAGCACATCAAAGGACTTTCCCTCTTGATTTCCTCACAATAACTGGCGTAAATTACATTATGAGCTCCAGGGGGATTGCTATGTATATTTATTATTCATGCATGCATAAAAACGTATACACAAAGTGCATACATATGGGGGAGCTTCTTGTGTTTGTTGACAGGTATGACAAAAAGCTAAAACATGTAATTACAGCACCAAATATTCACTTTATGGTCTGCACCATAAGTGTGTGTGTGTGTGTGTGTGTGTGTGTGTGTGTGTGTGTGTTCGTGTGAGTGCGTTTGCATGCGCTCGCTCGGCGCTGCACGAGAGTACTGCCGACGAAGCCATTATTAAACAGACAAGCTGCCTAACCTAACCTACATCCTCGCCTCGCCACGCAGTACACCTAAACAATGCATATCTAACATGGGTCTTTTAAACATCCACAAAATGTTTAATTGGGAAAGATGAATGGCTAAAAACAAATAGACTATAATATAACCTCTACAATGATGACCCTACACCGCTTCATCTTAAAAAATAAAGACAATGGAACTAGCTAACATATCGGGATCTTCAGTGACAGGCGGGCAATATGAACGCCCACCGCAATCAGGAGCAAAAGGTCGCAGGCAGGCCGGGCGCCGTTCCCGCTCTGGCCCGCCGGGTAGTGGTAGCCAGGCTGAGGGTCGTGGTGAAGCGTGGTGCCGTGGGCGTCCAGGTCTGTGCAGAGTATGAGCATTGGTGTTACTCAATGGGAAGGTCTCAAAAGTGTTAGCTGACAGGATAGAGTGGTGGGAGGAATTCATTGTGGGGAGTAAAGGTGATGGACAGTGGTGTGTGTGTGTGTGTGTGTGTGTGTGTGTGTGTGTGTGTGTGTGCTGTGCTGTCAAGTGCATAACACTGGGCAAGAAAAAAAGAAGGGCAAAGGAATAAACGAACAAAAATATTAAAAAAAGCAAAATGAAAATAAATGGAGTGTGAAAAAATAGAAGAGAACACAGAAGAAAAAGAGAGAAAGAGATGTAATAAAAAAAAGAATAGTAATTAAGAAACCATAAAAAAACAGAGGAAAGAAAAAAGGAAAAGATGATGGAAAAAAAAATCAATTAAGGCGGATGGAGATGGAAACCTCTCCCTCATCACATAGAGATTGAGGTGTGTGTGTGTGTGTGTGTGTGTGTGTGTGTGTGTGTGTGTGTGTGTGTGTGTGTTCCGTTGACATTCAGGATGTGTAACCTATTCATTGGTACTGTACATCCTTGAGATATTTTCGTTTTCCTAAAGGTTGTCTTCTTGATCTTGTATTTATTAGATTTTTTCTGAATTTGGAAAAAAAAAACTAGAGCACTTTTCTTGCTACTGGTGTGTGTGTGTGTGTGTGTGTGTTCTTCTACCCATACAGTTTTCCACACATCGCCACAAAAACAGCAAACCCTGGGGGCACCTTACAAGACCTCACCATCCTGCCATTGCACCTACCACTCACAAAAGTAACAAAACCAAGGCCGCAAGGGTAATGCAGCCTTAGTCTCTCTTGAATTCATTCCATATTTGATCGCACTTACGCCTCCACAGCATCCTGGACTGTCCGTTGAGTAATTCATACTGAACCAGACAAACAGATGATGAGGGAGCCAGGGGAGAGGTGGTGTCGGGGGGGAGAGAGCACCGACAGTGGGGAAATGGGAGAAATGTTGGACTGTCAATGCGGGAGGATGCGGCGGGTGAGCGAGATGAAACCCAACCTAACACATCGATACAGGAACACATACAAGTGCGCAGCGTTGGTTTGCCTGCGTATCTCCAGGTTTGCCCATTTTCAACATTGCAATCTTTCCTTCGGTTTTATTTTGTTCGCTGGCTGTTTTTTTTCTTCTCTTTTTGTGCTTGTAGTTTTTTTTTCTCCTCTGTCTTGCGGTATTCTTGTGTAATTCACCGCCAGCCAGTACCTTCCCTGAATGAGCTTTGGAGATGTGGTGACGGATCTTTGGGTACGGCTGAAACCTCACATCCACACACCCGGGAGGCTGCTCATCCGTCTCCACTCCGCCCAGGAATCGAACCCAGGACTTCTCGGTTTGGAGACGAACGCGCCTCACAACCGACTTAATTAATGTCTTTATATCTTTCCGTTTGTCTGTCTGTCTGTCTGTCAGTCAGTCTCTGTTTATTTCTCCGACACACACACACACACACACACACACACACACACACACACACACACACACACACACACACACACTCACCGGGGGCCTCGTGAGCCTTGCCCAGGTGTCGAGGGGCGGCCAGGTCGTTCCGTCCCTTCGGGTTCAGGGACTTCGGGTACTTGTTCCTGTCTGCGGGAGACACGTTACTGCCTATCACTTCCGTTCGTCCGATCACTGGATTAATTAGTCTATTAATTATTTGAGGTGGAAAATTAAGACTATTGTAAAAGAAAGTGACAGAGCATATTTTTATATAAAAGGAGTAAAAGAATAATTAAAACAAAATTAAATTAGCCAAGAATTGAATTAGCGATCACTCATTGAAAAATATTTCTTTTGATTCGGAGCTTGATGTTTTTTAAATATAGTTAAGCAGATAATATCCCTCCTATCAGCAAGTGCAATATATATAACTACGTGTGACTGTTCATAACAAAATGCAACTTTATTTTCCTCCAATATGTAACTCTGAAATTTATTGTGAAGCCATGTTTACATATCAGCTTCTTAAATATCCACTTTTCATGGAAGGTAGACTCGGAAAATTGCTCTTTCAGCGGTGACTTATTTTGCGTTCTGCAATAAGCGGGCATTGCATTACTTATTTAAAAGTTTTGCTGCCTCATAATGAAACTATTACAAATTGTTGATATTACCAGCACTACACACATGCACGATTGAATTTTGTTTCTTGTCCGTGAGGGCGACCACAGTCCGGATAAGCGTTACGGAATCGTAAGAAAACTTACCTGATCCCGTCGGTGTCGAACCATAGCCTGGTGTCCCCGGGCCCAGCTCCAGGCCATCGTCAGGGCCCGTGTACGTCTTTGGGGGTTCAATCTCTGACGGAGGAAAAGACGTAAAGCACAATGCTAAGTATCCGTCCGAGAACACTGCAGTGGCACTGAAGGCTGGTGGGAAGGGACTTGCAGGAATGAGGTGAGGGACTTGAGGAGGGGAGTCGTGTCATGAATATTCATACAAGGGGAAAGGTAATGGGAAGAGGAGTAAATTTTGGAAGAGTATGATGTACAGGAGTGTGTACTATGACGAACAAAGAGTAACTCACTGGCGAGGGAATGTTATGGTGAGGGATCATGAGGGCAAAGCAGCTATTATTTACGAAAACATGGAGCACTTGAATCAGTTGAATATATATGGCTGGTGCGAAGTGTAGACATATCTTAGCGAAACGACAAAGTGAATAATATAAAATAAGACAAAGCATAGTGGCTAGGTGAGAATGTAGACGGCTACTACACATGGAGAAATTGTAATCAGAAGGTTATGAAAGGTATAACTATTTACGTAAAAACGAAGTCATGGTGGTGAATAAGCAAAGACTTTGGGAGGGTAAAAATGGTTGAGAAATAAAGGTATGCAGATTACAAATAGGGCGAGTGACAGGCGAGGTGCAGGGAGCGGAGGAGCGGACTGATCACCAATGTAACAAGGGTTGTCCGGGAAAAAATAGCCTTGTGACATACTGTCTTTCCCTTACGACACATGGCAGAGAGTGAGATAATGAACGGCTCCCGCACCGCCCTCCTCCTCCCCATGAACATTCTCTCTGTGTATCTGTCTCTGTCTCTGTCTCAGTCTCTGTTTCTGTCTTTCTCTCTGTCTTTCTCTGTGTCTGTCTGTTTGTCTTTCTTGCCTCCCCCCCGGTCTCTCTGTTTCTCTGTCTCTGTCTCTGTCTGTCTTTGCCTCTCTCTCTCTCTCTCTCTCTCTCTCTCTCTCTCTCTCTCTCTCTCTCTCTCTCTCTCTCTCTCTCTTTTCCACTCACCGTACACTTGGATGTCCCCGTCTGTCTCTCCGAGGGAATTCTTGGCCAGACACTTGTATTTGCCGAAGTCCTTGTGCTCCATCCTTGTGATCCTCAGCTTCATATCCACCTGGTATGATCTTACGATGGTCAGTGTCTCGTACCGGTCATCTGGCGGTCGCAGTAATGAGAGTAAAGCGTTTTAATCACTGAGGACGTAGAAACTACGATAACGGGCGTCGAGATGTGAAACTTTTACATACTGCGATAATTCTAAGGTTATTAGTGTTTATGAAGTTTCCTTTGATATCAGTGGCAAAAGGTAAATATAAAGAGGTATCGAAATGTGATTTAGGGAAGAAAATGATGTACACAGAATATGACACGACGAAGGCATAAAAAATATGTATTTGTGTTCCATATAAACAGCCACACCCAACCAACCCTTTAGCACAAGTATATTTAATTAACAGCTGCCACACGCGACACAAGACTAAGCAACATTTGTAACAATCTCCTAACCTGAGACGATCATGTCCCCATGCTCGTTGGTCCAGTAGTTGATGCTCTTCGGAAAAGCCTCGGTGTTGCAGGCGAGAGTGAGTTCCTGACCCACATAGGCGCCTACTAGCTGCTGCGGAACCCACGTCATGGGGGGAACTGCCCGAGGCGGGAGAAAAATTATGGATCAGATGAGATGGAGGCGACGCTAGCCGGAAGAGGAGACGTGATATACAAAGCAGTGATCAGAGAGATGGAAATTAACCTCCATCAAGAAAGGGGAAAGTCATGCTGAACTGTTATGATTTGAAAAAAGTGTGACGATGGATGGAATGAAGAGAGGGGGAAACCGACGAACTTATGATGGAGTGAGTGACTGGCGTATAGGAGCGTAAGGAAAACAAATATGAGTGTGTGTGCTGAAGGGGAAACAGACGAATAGTAACAATGGAGGGGCGCGGGAATAAAAGAACTGATAGACACATACACTGCACCTTCAGATGAGCTCGCTTGCTGACGGAGGGCGGGATGCCGTTGGAAGCGATGCAGAGATATGACCCCATCTGGAGGCGCGATACCCTCTTCAGGTGGAGAGTCTCCCCCTCCACCACCTGCCTCTTTCCTCCAGTGTGCCGCACACCGCCCAGGGCCTTGCCATCGCCCATGCCGGGACTGGCCATTCCTCCACCTCTGCCCACACCCCCGACGCCCCTTATCCCCCTGCCACGCTGCATGTCGCCCCAGTGGTTCATGTCCACGCCAGGCTCCAGCTCCTCGTTGCCATGCAAGTGTTGAAGTCGAGTTCCTTTCATTCCATTGTACGTGGCGCTCTGCAGCTCGGCTAAGGAGAGGCCGCTCCCTGGCGGGTGGGGAAAGGCAAGATGAAAAATTCTTCATACCTGAAAAAAAATCAATTTTCTGTAACAAATATTTTGTATTTTATTTTAAGAGCTTGTGTCTCCCGCTGAAAAACACTGTCCATTTCTGTTGTGTACGTTTAGCAGACAAGCGGAGAACAGCAGCATCAACGGATGCCACATCTTACTCTGCTCCAAAATTTAGCAAAAAACAAGTTTAGATGGACGTAACCCCTGACGACAAAACACTGACGGTTTGTAGGGCGTAGGGAGCACTCATGCGTTATTTTAGGGACCATTCTAACATTTCTGCACAACGTAGTGTCACCCTGCCGCGTCCCATATTCTAGATCAAGTATTTACGGAGGAGTAAAACCACAAGACTCTTTTCATCGAAAGATGAATGACAGATTACTGAAGGGTGAAATGATAATCCAGACGTCTCCTTTATCGCCAGCCTTTATTTACGTAGTCTTCCAGTATACTAGCCACATCTTCGAGTCTGTAAAGAAGATATAAAAGTTTGTTGCTCCTAAGACTCCGGCGAGTATAAGTATAGCGTCCTCCGACCCGTGATTCAGGGAGGAAGAGTCACCGCCGAGTGCTGGAAACAGCCGGCACCGTGAACCCAGCGACCGAGCGTCATCAGTAGTTCTTTAACATGTTAAATGGCGATCTTTTTTTTCTCATTTTAGGAGCAGTGTCTCTGAGAGCCTTTTTATTTGTCTTCATCCATTGACTGCCTCCTCTGCTGAAAAAAAATTCGAAAAGTTCCTCAGCGACATTGCGAGTGAACAACTGCCTCGACCACCGCAAAACGCCACGGGCAATCAATAGGTCAAAAGACAGATATCGCCCCGTTCCCGAGAGAGGCCGCCGCCGAGTGTCGTCCCGTGTCGGGGCCGCTGGAAAACTATCGCCGCCGCGCTCCCCCGCCTCTGTGCCACACGAGGCGTCGAAGCATGTCATGCCGTGGACGCACCATTCAATAATGTATAAAACAAACAATATTCCCATCATGACTTTTCTCTTTAAAATTCAATAACATTTTGTCATGGACCTGATGGCCTCGCAGCAGCCTGTCACCCACAGTTGTGACGTCCCCCTCCTGTGTCCTCAAAAATGACTTCAGACTAAATTTTATACATTCAGAATGGCAGCAGAACACGTCATTGCCCAAGTGATGAAATATAAACGTTAGATATCGGGTCATGGGGTAGTACTGTTGTGACGCTGACATTTGGTTCGTCTTTTATGACATATTAAGGTCCTCGGCCACATCCACGTGCTAAGTCATTACTAATATGCTGCCCCTTCCTCTGTGTTAACAAGTCTTCCTTACACTGAAAGGCGAAGAAAAATTAAAGAAAGCTGTAAGCGGGGCAAAAGCCTTGCTCAACTTATATATATATATATATATATATATATATATATATATATATATATATATATATATATATATATATATATATATATATATATATATATATATATATATATATATATATATATATATATATTTTTTAAGAGACTAACGCTTACAACCAATGTCATTTGGTCTACATCCAGTCTCTCTCTCTCTCTCTCTCTCTCTCTCTCTCTCTCTCTCTCTCTCTCTCTCTCTCTCTCTCTCTCTCTCTCTCTCTCTCTCTCTCTCTCTCTCTCTCTCTCTCTCTCTCTCTCTCTCTCTCTCTCTCTCTCTCTCTCTCACTCACCACTCACTCACTCTCTCTCTCTCTCTCTCTCTCTCTCTCTCTCTCTCTCTCTCTCTCTCTCTCTCCTGGGGTTTGCAGGTGAAGACTCTCCTCTTTAAGCCGTTCAGACCATTGCAGAGATTAAGTCATAAATATTTCAGTCATCAGATCCTCCGCTGACCGAGCGTGAAGCTGACTAATGACGGGGAGAAGGATGTAATTAGGCGGATAATTGGCAGTAATTGAAGTGTAATGATGAGGGCCGCACGGAGGGCCAGATATTACGTCGGAGTAAAAAACTTCGAAATAAATTAAATAGTGTCGGTGTGTGGGGGAGTGCAGGGGGAGGGGGGTCAAAGAGGCGATGGGTGAGCGGCCTCAACTTCATTAAATTCTTTTGTCACTTATCTCTTATGGGCCGAATGTGTGTGTGTGTGTGTGTGTGTGTGTGTGTGTGTGTGTGTGTGTGTGTGTGTGTGTGTGTGTGTGTGTGTATTTTTGGTTCATTATTTACCCTCTGCTGTTGTCTTATTGGTGATTGCTAATATCTGTCGCTGACCTGTCTTAGTGGAGTCGAGAATGATGTCCTGGTTGTCCTCGCGTCGCCAGGTGATGCTCGGTGGAGGGTGACCTTTGGCGCGGCAGGTGAGGGTGACGTCCTCGCCCTCGCGCACCGTCAGGTCACCCGAGGACTCCTGGTCAATAATGTCCGGCGGAACTGTTGGGCGGAGAAGGGGGAGGGTGACCAAGAAGGTGTTGTTAGGAGGCGTCGCTTAGAGCTGACCAACAGAGCATCAGTCCACATCTCTCACCTGTCCATTATCACCCACACACTTACCTGGCGCCGTCCTGAATACTCTACGTCCCACTGTTCCAGCTCTTTATTTACCTGCCATCCATTCACTGTCACCCATATACACTGTGGACACTTTTCATTCTACAGCTCTCAGCTCCATCCCATTTTTCCCATTATTAATATTAAACATTCACTATCGGAGACATATTTCCACCCATCATGAGACACACACTGATAGTCTTACGGTCACTTACCCACCACGTCCATGTATCCTTGACGGGACCTCATAGGGTCAGTGTTTACTTGACACATGTACCAGCCGCGGTCACTTTCCTTGACGTCTCTGATCTGCAGGTGCCATGAGCGGTGGTCATTGTGCAGCAGCGCGATCCTCGGGTTCCTGGTGATGACTTGCTTGTGGATGGTCAGGATCGTTTGCGTGTCCACCTGCACCCACGCCACCTGTTAGGCACAAGTTGATACAGTCAGTTAACCCGGTAGCAGCAACGGGCCAAATTTGTGGCTTTACCGTGTACCAGCGACGGGCCACATTTTTGCCATGATATATACCCCCAAAATAGATGATGCATAAACTGATCACAAATGCGTTTTAATATATTATGAAATGGTTTGCGTGAGTGATAATTTTTTTCTCATTTTTCTCGCTTAGAGGGGCCTTTAAGAAACATGATCCCTGCAGCTACCGGGTTAAATGGCAGCGTGGAAAATCTTGTTAATGAATTTTTTTTTCTAACCGGCCACGAAAACTGTATGATATTGTTTGCAGTTCGGTGTGTGAATTTCTTAAAAAAAAAAAAAAACTTCCTTGCATATTTCACTTAAAAATGATGAAGATTTTATTATGTTGAAATGTCCGCCTGTCTGTCTGTCCGGGTGTCTGTCTAGTAGAACATAGCGTGGCGTGGCGGGGCGGGGCAGGAAGAGTGAGGCGGACAGGCTTGGGGTAGCCGACACACTCGCGCGACTAATGGGATCCGTCTTCCAAGCGGCTTTCAGTTTTTTCTTATATGATTACGAAAATACGAATAAAATGTCAGCAGTAATCACTCCCTCTTCTGGGCGTAACAGTCAACATTCTTCACACGGGTTGTTTTTCCTCCTACCATCGCACAGCAGCATTTAGTTCCGTACAGTGGCGGCATGGGTGCAGGGACGCCATGAAACACGCACCTATGGAGCCGCCATGCTGCAGCGAAACGCCCCTGAATATACTGAATGTGCAGTAGAAAACTTGGTACAACACCCATAAGGCCGTTCTGCTGCAACTATCCCTGCCAATGACCTACTGTTGTAGCTTCTTGGCAACCGTCAGCACTGAGTTCTAGTTTTCCTCATAAAGAAAACGAAAAGATTTAGAGTTTTTACCACCATCATGGGTGATATTTGTAACTTCCGCTGACTGAACCATATAGCTATTCTACGTAATTAGTTACATTCAGAGGACGTAAACAAGGAAATAATTTATGTTCCTCTCAAAGCCTCAGTTAACAACATCTGAAACATCTGGATGGTCGGCAGACATAAATATTGTTACTTACTAGAGCAGGTCACCATCTGACGGCAAGAACTGCCGACATTTGAAAACAACTGATACAGAGATCAATAATTAGCTAAAGTTTTCATTCCGATCGACTTCAGCAGCAGGATGAAACGAAAGGTAGGCATTGTGGTTCTATTCTGTCTGTTTCACAAAGTGGTGAGCATCAAAGGTGCGCTACGTCTAGCTTAGAAAAATGCGTCCCTGTTACTGTACAGTGTATGAAAAGAAAACAAAGTAAGCTTCTGATTCACATGTAAATTATCAGAGAAGAATTTCAAAGGAACTCGATTTCAAACTCTTTAGTTCGTGCTGTGACCTAAGTTAAATAGGGAAATAGATCTCCGAAGAATATTAATTTATTTTGTCCTGGCTGCGAACTCCATCAGAAGTATGAGACCTGTCGACAAATTCATTGCAAAACTTAAAATATAAGGAAATAAGCTCAACTTTTTTGGCGTGCAGGTATGAAATTACTGAGCCAGATGTTAACTTGAAGCACGAGATTCTTGTCGTTACGGCAGTGGACGAACCTTTTTTAAGTGTGTGTGTGTGTGTGTGTGTGTGTGTGTGTGTGTGTATATATATATATATATATATATATATATATATATATATATATATATATATATATATATATATATATATATATATATATATATATATATATATATATATATATATATATATATATATATATATATATATATATATATATATATATATATATATATATATATATATATATATAGATATATATATATATATATATATATATATATATATATATATATATATAACTAGGCTCCTTGCTTCTGTGAAAAGCAGTCCAGTGGCGATAAATAAACAAGAAATTATCAGCCCGGGGATATATCAAATATCGTCGTAGCGCTCGGGAAGTAGAAAAAAAGGTACACAACATGGTAGGGTTAAATCGAGCATAGAGAGCAGTATGCAAATGAGGTCGGTGGGCGGCAAGTGACTGATCACTTGTCTCCGGCTGCCAGAGCGACTTGCCTTGGCGAGCAGCAACCAGCGCGGGGCAAGGAGCTACTGGCTAACACACTGACGATGCTCCAGGAAGGGAGTCTTGGCTGCCATCCAAGTCTTGCGAGAGACACTGACGAGCTGGGAGAGCCTCCTGGGGCACAATGGAGGGCCTTTGGCCGCGCTCCTCGAGGCAGCGACGGAGCGACGCGAACCTCCGCGAGAGTCTTGGGGTTCAAGACCCTCGGAGCATGAGACAAGTATTGGTATCTTGGTGTGATTAACAGAGACCCTCCCCGCCCACGGTGTGTAGATCTTGCCACTCCTCGCCCCTGTTTTATGAGCACGAGTAAGCACACACACACACACACACACACACACACACACACACACACACACACACACACACACACACACACACAGACACACAGACAGACAGAGACACACACACACACACACACACACACACACACACACACACACACACACACACACACACACACACAGACACACAGACAGACAGACAGTCACACACACACACACACACACACACACACACACACACACACACACACACACACACACACACACACACATACATAATTAAATACATAAAAACATACATATATATATATATATATATATATATATATATATATATATATATATATATATATATAGATATATATATTGAGAGAGAGAGAGAGAGAGAGAGAGAGAGAGAGAGAGAGAGAGAGAGAGAGAGAGAGAGAGAGAGAGAGAGAGAGAGAGTTAAATTTAATATTGACCACAGAAGTAGATGAAAGAATTCCCATCCACCCACAAATATGCACAAAAGTTGGTTCTTCTCCTCGCTGAAGCAGCACTGTGAACCACGACCACTAACAGCTCACATGACGACGGTAAGGACGAGATGACGTTGTTCGGGGCCTGTCATCCTGCCCCGCCCCGCCCCTCCCGGCCCAGGCCACAAGCCACCGTGAGAAAACATCTTTCCTGGGTCGTAACTTTTCCCCGGACTTGGCAAACAACGCGACAAAAGCAATTATAGTCCCCGTTATGGGGATCCACAGACACCACTCTTGTTTTACTCCGAAGCTAAAGGGATGGCGAAGCACTTTGCCCTTCTCTCTACCAATCCCTTATCGACAAAACATTAAAAAAAGGAAGAAAATGAGTCACGGGCTGGATGAAAGGAATAAAATAAAATGTTTGCCATGGTACAGACTGCGCCATCATTATCTCGGGCAGACTCCTGACTCGCTCTCGCCGGCTATATGGGTCTTCAAAACACAATCTGAGCAGCTCAAAAACGGTGCGTCCCAGCGTCTGAAGGCCCCGGAAAAGCCAACGTTACGGGAGGAGGAGGAGGAGGAGGAGGCGGAGAAAGGGGAAGAGAAGGAAGAAGGAAAAGAAGAGAGAGAAGAAAAAGAAAAAGAAGAGAAAGTAGAACAAGAAAAATAAGATCATATAGAACTAGAACAAGAACAAGAGCACGTAGATGAACAAGTAGAACAAGAAGAAGATGAAGAAGAAGAAGAGGAAGAAGAAGAAGAAGAAGGGTAGGAGGAGGGAGTGAGAGGAGGAAAAGAATGACTTATATTGAGGTGGAAAAGACCAGGACAAACATTGGCTGCTCGAAGACTTTTAGCAGACTCATTATCGTTTCGTGTTCTTTAGGGGCTTTGATTGCACAGTGATTTCCCGTATTATCCTTTCATTAGAGGTCCCACACCCTGCCCTAAAACACATCACAGACCATCCATTAAAACAGAAACCGCAGCCGAGTCATGCCCAAGATATTTTTCACTTGTGTATTTACTTCTACCAAGGCTGCAACACACCCATTACCTTGAAGCCCTTGAGCTGCTCGATGGTGCAGGGAAGTAGCGCGTCGCGGCCCACGGTCACGGTGATGTTGGGCACCTTCTCGGGAAACCTCGGCACATCCACGTCCTCGCTGCTGCCTGTGGAAGAGGGCACCGAGGGAATTACAGGCGAGGGAGCGGCCGTGGCAGGTGTGCTTAATGCTGAAATGTTATGTGTCAGGCTAGAGAAAAACTGATATATTACAGAAAACGAGTTAGAACCTTCTAAGTCGGTTTATACTAGGGCATGTAATTAAAAATATATATATAAAAAATCATTGTTTGCGTGAAGATTTTTTGTGAAATATTTATCATCATGAATAATTTCGTCTCATTATTCATCGCAATTCAACATTTGGTTCAGTTTAACCCACTTAGCATCAGGAAACTGAAATTCTTTAAATATAATCCATTCTCCTGGTAATTTTTTTTTAACACAAAAACGCTCTAAATAAACTCAATACTCAGTTGTGAGTATTCATGTTACAATATCAACAAAACATACACCCGCCCGCACTCCCCCCCATACACACACACACACACACACACACACACACACACACACACACACACACACACACACGCACATTCAAGTATATATCTCCATTTCTCTATTTCTAGCATCTTTCTCTCTCGGTTTCTCTTTTCACATCGGCATAAATTCCAAACTTTTAGCCTTGGCCGGGGATAAAATCCAGCCATCACTCCCAAGCATCACATATTAGCATAAGCGTTGTATTGCGGGCCTTGCATTACGTCCAGACCAAGCATTACGGAAGAGCTCTTCTGCTCGCGGCAAATGTCCAGAACAGTTGGAAAATGAGAGTGTTGAGCTCAATTATTCCCAGTACACAAACACCCGGCTCGGATCAGGCAGGGGATCGGGGAAGGAGTTCAGGGGAAGGGGATGGGGTTAAGGGGTTGGGGGTTGGGGGAAGAAGGAAGGCCAGGTGGGAGAGCGATAATAAACATGTTCGGAGGGGGGGGGGGGGGGGGCGTGGGGCAGGTGAGCTACGGAATTAGGTAATGGTGTAGGGTAAATGGAGCATACAGAATAAGTATATACAGGCGATGGAGTTATAGTGAATAAAGCAGACAGAAGAGAAATGTACAGATTTTATAGTTGTGGAAGACAGGGCCATAAAAGTTGACAGGAGAGGTAGCTGTGGGAAGTAGGGTGAAAGAGTTTGCAAAATTAACAGCTGCCTGAAGAATATGGAGACAGGTGTGTGAAGCATTCTGAATCCGGAGACACAGAGGAAAGAGTGGGGGGTAAGGTTAATGGGGCAGAGAGAGCAAACTTTAAACAGTATAGAACAACCACCGCCATAATCATTTTTGTGAATCAGTAAATTATCTGACGTAAGAATATTAATTAATGTTTTAATGCTATTGTAATATCATTGTAAATGTTTATTATTGTTGTTATTATTATTATTATTATTATTATTATTATTATTATTATTATTATTATTATTATTATTATTATTATTATTATTATTATTATTATTATTATTATTATTATTATTATTATTATTATTATTATTATTATTATTATTATTATTATTATTATTATTATTATTAGATATTATTATTATTATTATTATTATTATTATTATTATTATTATTATTATTATTATTATTATTATTATTATAATTATTATTATTATTGTAATTATTATAATTATTATTATTATTTTAATTATAATGATAATTATAATAATAATATTCATTATTACTATTATTATTATTATTATTATTATTATTATTATTATTATTATTATTATTATTATTATTATTATTATTATTACCATTATTATTATATATACTATTAATATTATTGTAATTGTTGTTATTTTGGAACTTTTGTAGCTATACTAGGAGCTGCCTTGTATAGGCCAACCGGCCTCTTGCAGACTCCTTACGTTCTTATGTTCTTATGAACTACTACTACTACTACTACTACTACTACTACTACTACTACTACCACCACTACTACAACATAAATGATACCTCCACCCATGTTTATTTTCCCGACACATAATCATGGAGGGCTCCATAGCTTGGAGGTCATTAGCCCAACTCTGTTCGCTAATGACTGTGGCATCCAACCATATCACTAATACTACCTGACACTAAATCACCTATCATCTATTACGTCTAGAGCCCCTTTCCTTCCCTACTCCCGACCCACCCTAATGGCACTCTCCCCCACTGTGGCTTCATAGTCCATATTGGAGATGGTGGTGGCTTTTGGGCCAGAATGTCTGGTGCCCCTGAGACATAGGATGGCCGACCTGAGCAGGGAGAACGAGAAGCGACACCTCATCCAGGCGACAACGTGGCTCCTTGGCTGTTGCTTCTTTTCTGAGATTAGTTCCGCAAGGCGTGTGTAGAAGCATTGGGCCCTGGGACCCATCCCCGGATGTGGTGAAGACGAGGGGCGTGAAGCTGCCCTGATCCACATGTTGGATTCTTTCACCGTATGCCCTTGTCTTCTCCTGCTCGTTCCTGTGGTGGGCGGCTTGCAGGGGCAGCTCACGGTGACAGGCAGCCATCGGGTCGAATATGCGGATGTCCATGAACGCCCGCTGTCCGCGCACCCAGAATCGGGCCTTACATCAACCCGTGCCTCCTGTGAGGTATTGGCTGTCCTGTACCGAAGGTGTTCGCCGTCCAGGGAAGCAGTGCCGCTCGGTAGTGACGTCTTGGCATACCTCCCCAAGCATGCTGGCTGTCAGATCCCTCACTTCATCGTGTCGAATACAGACGAAGCCTCCTTTTTACATGTCATGGTGTGGGTGACATCATTTGGTGATCCACATGCACAGAGATCAGGCAGTCCCTCAATCGGCCAGCCATATCTCAGAGCAATGGCGTCGACAAATTCTTGTTTGTTGAGGCTGAAGCCCTTTGCTCTGATTGGTAATGACGTTAGCCAGTTAGAGGCGCCTGCCTCCTGTGCTGTGTATTTTTCTACCCATTTCTGTGGACAGGTGGTGTGTAAGACGGTCCAGCTCGTCTTTTTGGGCCTGTTGCCTTTCTTCTGAGATTTTTCTTTTAATATCTCTTATTTCTGTTTGGTCTATCTCGCCCTCTGCCTCCTGAGCGATGATCCTGTTGATGAGTGACCTGGTAAGGCTGATGGAGTTTTGGTTCTCCTTATCTGCCAGCTTCTCAGGGTTGGTGATCCCCATCCCACCCAGTCTTGGGGGAAGTGCTAGCATATCCCTCTCTTCCTCCCCAAAGCATGATATTTCACCAGCGCCGGCAAGAATACATTCTTGACGGCATTTGTCAGTGGTCGGCGGAGTGGACTGCTGCCGGGGATGGTGCGCCTCTGGAACGTCCACCGATGTTGGGTACGCTGAATAGGCAGCGTGTGGCTCAGTCTTGGCAATGGCAGACAAAGCTTCTATTTCCTTCACCCATTCAGCTACTTTAAGCACTGCTTCGCACTCCACGTGGTCGAATATCTCCCGCATGGCATGGACTGCTGCTTCTCCTCCTGCCTGCTGCCCCGCACAAACTTGGAGGTTCCCTGCTGCCATTCTCACATCTTCTTTGACGACAGCCATGATGCATTTGCCTACGATGCGCCGCAGGACTTCTCCGACTCCTATAGGCCTGCATCCCGGCCTCTTGTCCAGGGGAATGAGGCGGCATGCCGTCAGGGCGTCCACATAGTGGCAGCTGGAGGAGGCGAGTTTTCTTGCCAGTGCTGCAATGGTGTTGCGCAAGTCGCCAGCTGCATTGCCAAAGTTGGCGCTGCTCAGCAAGCTTCGCCATCCCCGTGCATCAAGTCCTGAGGGCCCCGCGCTGCCACGAGTCTGGAGGGCCTTCTTCCACACCATCTCTCCTGTTATCCTTTCGTATATAACTGGATTCGGTGGTTGGTGACATCCTGCCAGTCTCAGTCCCTTCAGGTCACTCGGTGGAGGATGTTTTCCTTGAGTTGATTGATCGTGTCCCTGGTGAGTGGAAGCACACCCCGTGTGGAATTTTCTGACAAGGCTCGTGTTGCAGACGCAACGTTACCTTGTCGCATTTTATCTGCAAACTTCCGGGCCCTGTCTTCTGTGGAGGTGTTGTTTTGTTAGTCCGGGGAGCCTCTCCTGTATGGCTCTGGCTTCTCCAAGGAGGGCATCTAACTCGTTAGTTTGCCACAAGGCAACTCGTCTTCTTAATGCCTCGATATTTTCGGCTTGTTTGGTCTTTGGGTGTGCTTTTTGGAGGAAGAGATGGGGGAGAGTGAATACAATTTTCAAGGATAGGGGCGCCAGTGGTGTGTTCTGGATGTAGTTATTTAACAGGGTGACAATTTCTTTGATGATAAATGTCGTGGCTCCACATCTGGGTGGTTCAAAAAGATTTCTTGCAGACCACCCAACAACTTCAAGGTATGTGTCATCCACCCACCTCGTTGCTTCCCCCTCCGCTAGCCCCTTCCAAGCAAAGCTTCCCCCGACCTCCGCCGCGCCCTGTCCAGTCGAAGAGGAAGAGTGATTATGGGGGGGTGGTATGGGTGTTGGTAGTGGCAACATTGGAGGTGCCAATGGAAGGTGGTACCGGTTGAGGGGATATAGAGGTGGTTGTGCAGCAGCTCCCTCCGACACCCCCTCCCCCCGCTCACTCCTTCCCCGGCGGCCCTCATTGTCCCCGCGGTGTCGCGCTTCATCGTTATCCTCCCTGCTCTGATCCCTGCCCAGGGGATTTTGGCACCTGTGATCTTCTTTTGTACAAACGCAGCATCTTCTTTGGCTTGGAGGGTCAAGCATTTATAAAATTATAGATATTGATATTAATGACAACAGGAATATTGGTAGTACATGTAGTAATAATGACTGATTATTGATTA
>NC_066523.1:18733090-18825590 GCF_024679095.1 Eriocheir sinensis | reverse complement strand
GTGTGAAAACCTACATACTTGTCTAATTCTGAGGTAAATGGTAATGACTTAGTGGCTACTTACAACTAACCATAAAAAAAACTAAAACTTTATGCTCAGTAATATTGCTTTCTATGAAAGAAACCTTTCTAAATATGTATGTCAGTGCGCGGCGCAGCGACGTGTGCCAGTCTGTTGCGATGGCTGGTGAAGCCGGTAGGGGGAGACGCCTGGGGTGGTAGGAGTTGGCAGCGGTAAGCACAGTATAGTAAGACCTCACTAAAATTTCTCATGGCGCTGTGGTGCCTGGCTGAAGGTCTCGGCTGACCCAGGGTGACTGGACATCGATGTAGGTGGTGTGAGCAGGCCATAGGATGACCCAACATGCCCGTTTTGGGATCCTTTCGAGCACTGTTGTTGGTTGAATGTCGGAGTGGATGACCACGCTGGAATACTACACGTGAGATGTACTGATTGTATGAGGCTTCTTTAACAACGCTGGTGACGTGCTGCTTCCAGTTCAGTTACTTATCCACAGTAATGCCACATAGTCTGGTTGACTGTCCTACTTGGAGCTGTTGAGGATCATCTGATAACAGTGGGAGTTGCACCGCTTTTCTGGAAGTACAGGTTTGCATCACCATTTTTATCGGCGTCGCAGACGCCTATCAACAGATTGTCCATCTTCTTGTTATTGTTCTCTTCAAGTTGTTTTCCTGGCTTACCCATGCATTGTAGACATGGCATTGTATAATAACATTTGTTAGCCCTGATGAACCCTACAACATGGCATTATAAACAAAGTCAGCTTTTTTTTAACGTCTTGGCCTGTGGCGCCGGTAGGCTTTCATAGTAGGGCCTGATGGTCGGCCCCAGCCCGTTGTGGCGCAGGCAAGTGTTTATAGTGGCGCCATCTTTACTTTTCAGCATTTTCCATTTTAGACCCCTAGTTGCATAATATAAATTGTTGGGGAGGTGTTGGAGGGTCATGCGACGCCGATCTAGCACAGTCTTTGTGCTATTAACACTTGTTTTGGCATGGCTGATTGCATTATGTTTTCCTCCGTCCACGCCTGAAGTCTGTCAAGCATTTCTTGTAGTGATGAATAATTCCGGTGTTGCGACAGGGATATTCATGGTACTTCCGTCCGCTTACTTCCAACGGTGTAGTGTGTCCGTGAGGGATTCGTTGATATGCACCATTATGATGCGAGAGCACCAAGATTAGTAGCTCAAGGAATGCCACATGTAATCAGCTGCAAGGAGAAAGAGCATCGGGAGCGAACTGCCTGCTGATGGCCGCTGATGAAGCCAGTCAGTCACACAACCATTTCTTTTTAGGATGAAGTCTAGTTTTATGGACAAAGTGTTGACAAAAGTGATCTACAAGGTCAAACGCTTTCCTAATATCTGCAAAGACAAGGACAGGAGAGGAGACACTTCGTTCAGGCGGCTGTGCATGAAATCTAAGAAGCTGACCAGGCAGGGAAAAGTAGAGGAGGATTCCACTACCATATTGTAGTGTCTATGGAGTTACTTATGTCAGAGTGATCACAAAGATAAAGTCCTCACAATTGAGGCTGGAGGTGAGTGTGATGGGAAGTGGCCTGAGATCATTAATGAACTGTGAGTTGAATGTTTTAGGAGCGGAGGTAACACAAAATTTTCCAGTCTCTGGGGCAGGCGTTTCCAGTTAAATATACCGTTGATGATGGAACAGAGAGGAAATACATGTTCAGATTTTATTTTGACGAGAGGTCAGTAGGTGGAGCGACTCTCTTATTCTTATATATATACGTATTTCATTTAGATAAGAACATAAGAACGTAGGAGTCTGCAAGAGGCCGGTAGGCCTGTGCAAGGCAGGTCCTTTGAACCTAAGCTCCCGTGTATCTAACCCCACCTAATATCGCTGTCCATGAATTTATCTAATCTATTTTTGAATGTGACAATTGTATTGGCACTCACCACATGACTGCTAAGCCTATTCCACTCATCCACAACCCTGTTAGTAAACCAATTTTTGCCTATGTCCCTGTTGAATCTGAATTTATCCAGTTTAAACCCATTACTTCGTGTCCTACCCGGTTCTCTTACCAACAAAACCTTATGAATATCTCCCTTATTAAAACCCTTCATCCTTTTATAAACCTCGATCATGTCTCCACGCACCCTTCGCCTTTCTAGAGAATGCAAGTGTATTGTGTATTCATCATGGTCTGATCACGCTTTGATCTGCGCGCGCGCGCGCGTGTGTATGTGTGTGTGTGTGTGTGTGTGTGTGTGTGTGTGTGTGTGTGTGTGTGTGTGTGTGTGTGTGTATTTCACCACGGTCTGATCACGAGTTGGACTCGCAATCTCCAGCATGTATATTCCCTTCCGATTAGAGCAAGGCTTATTACTCGGTCTCTGGGTACTGAGTCGGTCTCTGGGTACTGAGTCGGTCTCCGGGTACTGTGTGTGTGTGTGTGTGTGTGTGTGTGTGTGTGTGTGTGTGTGTTCGAGTGTGTGTGTGTGTGTGTGTGTGTGTGTGTGTGTGTGTGTGTGTGTGTGTGTGTGTGTGTGTGTGTGTGTGTGTGTGTGTGCGTCGAGAAAGGTGTCACATAATACACTTGGGCCCCGAGTCAGTATTTACCTGTGGCCTCGTCGCCTGCCGCCGACGCGCAGCCAATCGCTAATACACTTCACGGGATGCGATAAACGATCCCATTCGGTCCATTAACTTGGCAAACTGTCTGGCTGGCTGGCAAATTACTGGTAAAAGCTCAGCTAATCCTTTGCTTGGCTGTGTAAAAAACTCAGCGGCGGGGAGCACGTCCAGTGTCGCATCTCGGAGCCAGGAGCGGGTGGCTGCGGCTGAGCCTCTCCATACGGGGAGGAACGAACACTGCCGACAGCTAACGCGGCTAATATTTGATCAGAAGGCATGACTCTCCTCCAGGACTTTAGGTTATGACGAGTAGACGGTCATCACCCACACATAAAATGCAATATGAATAATTTAATATCATAGAATAACGCATGTGTAATAATATAAAGAAATTTCCCCAAACTAATGATGCAATTAATAAAAAAACTACTCTCCCAGACTACTCGTCTCAAACTAACCTTAGATTCATTTTCCTCACAAGATGCTCTATTTTTTTCTTAACCTTAACAAAAGTCACTGCAAATATACTGCTTATACTGCTGCAGTGTTGTTTTTTTACCGGACACTCATTCTCCTACCATGTCTAACCTCTTTCTTGTCTCTACTCCTTTACTTACAGGCACGTTATGATAGGTTTAGGGTAGGCGGTGGCCGAAGTGATAGCGTACTGGACCCACATTCGCCGCGTGATGGACGACGCGGGTTCGAATCCTCACGCTACCACTCGGATTTTTCGGTCACCGCCGAGTGGCTTAAAACTACCCACATGCTGTCCTGAAGACCACCCATCAACCCGGACTCTAGAGGAAGCCGTCCAAGCGAATCAAGTACGAGTTCCGGGGGGCAGCATGAGCCAATGCAAGATGGCGCCACTATAAACACTCGCCTGCGCCAGAACGGGCTGGGCCGACCATCAGGCCCCACCTGGAAGAAGCCTTGGGCCGACCATCAGGCCCCACCGGGAAGATGCCTACCGGCGCAATAGGCAACAACGTTAGCTTTTATTTCATTTCAGGACAGCTGTCGAATTTCCACTTTATGGCTGCAAATGCTCGTGACGCTGAGGCTTGAGAACATAAAAAGGCTAAAATATGCCGTCCGTCTTTCACAAGGTAACTCAAACATTTTCATTATTTTTTTTAACCATCTTATGAAAGTTTTCAATCCTTCTTTTGTTTATTTCCTAGTTACTTATTTCAGTCATCCCATTCCCTTTTCTGTTCAATATGAAATCCTCCTCATTCTCAAATATTCCACTGAATGTAAAATCTAACACTTCTAGGCTTGTGGCGCAAAGTTTGCTTATTTTCTTGGTGTTATAATGTTTTAACTTGAAACTTGAATCCATTACTATGAGTTTTACCCTTAATATTTTATTCTGATTTATTTTTTTGTGTCATTATGGCATGCAAGTTAAAGTTTTGGTACTTAGCTTGGAATATTAAGCAAATTTGCTGTTTTTTTTCCGCAAAGTAAGTGTATAAAATGCTAATTTTGGATGCTTACGGCAAATCATTGGTATAATGATAGATATGTAGCTCCCTTCAGTTTTACCCTGGCATTGCATTATGTGAAATATTTCTTTAGATATGCCCATTTCTAAACGAGAGAATGAAATACTGTACAAGTTGGATTTTGCTGTGGCCAACGGTAGGATGGCCAAGTGCCCTGACACTACTCACCTGCCAGGGAGGCGAGGGTCACCAGGAGGATGTTGGCTGGTAGCACGGCGGGAAGACGGGGCATCGTGACCCCCTCCGTCTGGGTCAAGGGTTACTTTGTCTTGAGTTTGTTTTGGGGCAGCACACCAGGAGTCAGCCCCCTCGCCGGAAAGGCCGTGTGTGGGGGGCGGGGCGTGGCGTGCGGGAAGAGAGCATCCTGTCGCTCTTGAAAACTGTCTTGCAAGTGTTCACTTTGCCTCTATGAGAACAAGACAGCAGGCATCGACAAGTGAAACCATTGGTGTTGACAGCTCTTGTGCCAGACTCCTGTGTCGACGGGGTAGAGGTGCCGTTCACTCAGCCTGAAAAGGAAACATTGACTAATTAGTTTCTCTTCAGCAAGCCGTTTCAGCCTAACTTGTAAGGGTCAGACACGTGATGGGCACAGCCAAGGCGGGGAGAAATATGTCAGGACGTCAGAGAAATAGGAAAACTAGTTGTGCAGCGATCACATGCCGGAAATTTAATTATTCCCCTCGTCGGCCTGGGAACCTGCCCGCCCGTCACTTCCTCATTGCCTCGTTATTTGATTTTCCCCTCGCCTCCTCTTCCGCCCTTCTGGGAGCATATCTTCCTATGATGTAGACTCTCTAACCTGTCCTTAAGTAATTAGTGCATCCCGGCTTGTGTTGCGGCGTGGGCGAGAGACATCAAACAAATACGCTGACTGGAATGGAACCCTAACGACAAAGGTTTATCAGAATCCGACAGTGTTCGAATGATTAACTTTATTGAGTTGCTTTTCCAGTTTTTAAAGTTTGAACTCACAGAACATGTGTGTCCACAGGTATATGACAATAAATCATTGAAAGAGACATAAACAATATGACAAGGTTCTTTTATATATTTTCATTGCCGCACTTTTTTTTTTATCTCAGTTTTACCTTTACAGTCAGTCTTCCCTTTCACACACTCCTTGTCCTCCCTTTTGTCTTCATCCGTTTACACGTTTTATATATCACCACTGCTTTGTTTTCCTTTCCCTTTTGCTTCCTTCCCTATTTTTATTTTACTTTTTTTCTTGCATCGATTTTGTCTGCAGTTTGTTGTTGTCTCTGGAACGGGAATGTATGTGTCAAGGCACAGCCACTTAAGTTACTGCTGTTTCTCCGCTGCTGCTTCTGCTTCGGCATTGCTGAGCTTAGGGTGAAGTGAGAGTTTTTGCCTCTCTCTCCATCCTCCGCCTTCCCTTCCCGTCACTCATCTCAGTTCCCGTCACTCATCTCACTTCCCGTCACCTTTTTGCCTTTCTCTCCATCCTCCGCCTTTCCTTCCCGTCACTCATCTCACTTCCCGTCACTCATCTCACTTCCCGTCACCTTTTTGCCTTTCTCTCCATCCTCCGCCTTCCCTTCCCGTCACTCATCTCAGTTCCCGTCACTCATCTCACTTCCCGTCACCTTTTTGCCTTTCTCTCCATCCTCCGCCTTCCCTTCCCGTCACTCATCTCACTTCCCGTCACCTTTTTCCTCCCCATATTCCCCACCCCAACACCTGGTCTCCTTATTGCCTTCTTTCCGTCACTCTCACACCACTCTCCCCCATTCCCATCACCACCTGTTTTCCCATCCACGTCCCGTCACCTTTCTCTCCCGTATTCCCCGCTCCTTCATTTGCTCCCGTCATTGCCTTTTTCCCCGTCACCCGCTCACATCACTTTTCCCCCTTTCCCTAACAATCTACTGCTCTATATTCTCCGCCCCATCCCTTGCTCCCATCACCGCCCACGCCTCCTGTCACTTGCTATCTTGGCCGTCTCTATTCTCTCGTTTCTCCACTCCTCCGCCCACTACCTGTAACGCTGCACCGCCCCTCGCTCCCTTCACCCACCTTCCTCGTCATTCCCTTGTCGTCTCCTGTCTTGCCGTTCTTCACATTGCACACCATATCATTTCAAACTGTTTACCGCAGGCCGTCAACACCCACCTTGCCTGTCGTCCCTCCCTGCCATCCGTGTTCCCGGGGCGGCGTCCACCCTTCCCGCGGCTCGCCGTAATACACAGCCTCTTACACAGACAAAGGATGAGCACGCTCCGGCGGCCGCAAGACCATTTGCATTTACATTAAAAGCCTTTTAAAATTACACGCTGCTAAACATCTTTAAATTGCAAGTAAACAGAAAATTTGGAAAGAGTGTAAGCCGTCGAAATTCCTACTTCCTTACTCTCAAATTTGCATATATTTGTGTATTTAAATGACAACGAAAACAAGTTAATTATAGCAATTTGAACAGCAAGTTCTGGATCTTTTTGGTGACTTGGAAACCTAAACTCTGTGTTACATTTTCTGAAAACTCTTGCTGTGCCGGGGAAGATATTGTGTGTTGTGACATCCTTTTCCTCCTTCTTCGCAATGCCTCCACACCAACACAAGCCTGCGTGGTGGGGAATAACACTTACGGGATCGTCTAGAGATTTCCATTATTCTTTGTAACTCTGTGTATTGACGGCGGCACACTCTCGGGTAACTAATATCCACATTTTATACCTTGCTCACTTTATCCGCAAACTGGGGGAAATATTGGAATATCTATCTATCTATCTATCTATCTATCTATCTTTCTATCTATCTATCTATATATATATATCTATATATCTATATATCTATATATCTATATCTATATCTATATATCTATATCTATATCTATATCTATATCTATCTATCTATCTATCTATCTATCTATATATCTATCTATCTATATATATATATATATATATATATATATATATATATATATATATATATATATATATATATATATATATATATATATATATATATATATATATATATATATATATATATATATATATATATATATATATATATGAATGGGATTCAGTGGCCTGGTGGGTTAAATCGTCAAGACATGAAAGTGATGAGCCAGGGCGAGGTGGTTCCAACCCCAATGACGCCGAGTGACATCAGGAAGGGCATCCAGTCTTAACCTCGAGCCACATCCCCCCCCTCAGAAGCGGATCTCTATGAACGTAGATAAATGCCCTGGTAGATATTCAGATTACCTAGAGGGAGTTTAATTCATGCTCCCGCACACGAGATGCGTGGCCTAGCGTACCCAAGCCATGAAAGAAAAAAATATGGTGGAAGGGAAAAATTTCCTGCAATTATCTATTATTTATTATTATTATTATTATTGTTATTATTATTATTATTATTATTATTATTATTATTATTATTATTATTATTATTATTATTATTATTATTATTATTATTATCATTATTATTATTATCATCATTAATGTTTTTTGTTGCTGTTGTTGCTGTTGTTCTTTTACACGAAACCTTGATCAGTCATTTTATAGTAAGAATTTAATTGCTAAATAGATGTCATAGTAGATAAACGTTTCATGTAAGAAAAGTAATCATGGTATTACGCAGGCCTGTGGAGCAGGCTCCGTACATCCCTTCAGTAAAGTATTCGGCGAGAGCCCCGCGTAAAATAAACACCGTCGATAACTCTTTGTACTTGTACATCACGTACAAAAAAGTAGCTCAGTACGAGTAGACAGAATGCCATATAAATTTACTCTCTCTCTCTCTCTCTCTCTCTCTCTCTCTCTCTCTCTCTCTCTCTCTCTCTCTCTCTCTCTCTCTCTCTCTCTCTCTCTCTCTCTCTCTCTCTCTCTCTCTCTCTCTCTCTCTCTCCCCCCGTGTGTGTGTGTGTGTGTGTGCGTGTGTGTGCCAGCGCGGGAGAGCGCCTGCCAGCCCACCGCCGCGGCCACACATTACACCACCTAAGACGCCTCTCATCCCAGCGTCCCAATAACCCGCCGGCACCATTTGCTTCCCTCGGCACCAGGGATACAGCGCCCCCCACACCCTCCCTCAGGGGATCTTATGTAGTGATTCAGGGCGCAATGAACCCGACTTGTAAATACTCCCCCATTGTCTGGCCGAGAGAGTTATTAATGCAAATGCTCAGCCGCCTTCCTTGGGTGTTAATGAAGAGGCTCAGGAGATCTCGTCCTGTCCGCCACTGCCTCTTATTAACTCCCGACCATTCCCGCTCCTTCTGCGGGAGTCTGAGGCTTCTGCTGCCTGGGAGGTCATCAAATACTGGCCGCAGGATGGCGACGGTGCTCCTTCCGCTTGCAACCCGTCTCCATAAGGGTTGAAATCAGTGTTCTGGGAGGCGGTGTACCACAAACGTATGCAGTTTCTCCAAATATTTCCACATTTCATCCGTTATGCTCTTTCAATTTGGCAGCCGACCGTATTGAGCAGTTGATACATCGCTACAGAAACTACAGTACAGTTTTTTTTTTCTTGAGCGTTGAAATTCATTTGTTATTCACTTTCAGCTATTAGTTAATTAGGAAGGTGTCTACATTCCTGGGTTTTGTCAAATAATATTGATCAGATAAATACACGCCTAGCTGCGAATAAATAGGCCCGGCTCGATTCCGGGCTGTACCAGCAACGCTTAGCTCACCTAACTGATCATCCTCCCTCTTGGGCTAGTCGATAAATTGGTAGCTGGGGAAGCATTTCGAAGGTAAACGATAATAACCCGGATGTCACACTTGCTCTGTGGTGAGTTCTTACCCACCTCAGGCTCAAGGGCCAACAAAATGGAGGTGAGCACAGACGCTACGTGCAGCTTACCGTATGTCATCAACTTTTACCTTTTACATAACTCCCTGGTGTGCGGCGTGACTGAACAAAGCCTGGAATCCAACGTGACTACACCTCCGCAAAGTGTCCAACGTGACGGTATTGATGGCGAACACCCAGTTTACTTTTCTTAGGCCAGGCGTTTCCTTTTCTTAGACAATTCTTATCCCGAATGTTTTATGCTGTTTTCAGTTAGCCAGGTTAGTGTAAGGAGAAAATATTAACTCATCTTCCAAAAATAATTCGCATTTTACCCATTAGGTTGGTTTATGAAACTTGATAATATGAGTGATAAGTGGCGCCCTTTAAAAGTATTTGTTGGATATCGTTGTCTCAAGCACGGTGATAATTACCTGAAAAGTGCCTCATTATGCCATTGTGAGTTCATAATATTCGTGCTGCCAGAATAGATTATGAACAAGATTATTTTGCTTATTTTAGTATTGATATCGAGAAACAGTTAATGTATGTTACCGCTTTCAGTAACAGTAGCTTTAAAGTAAGCCTGAACATGCAATATTTTGTACTAAAAAAGCGAAAGTTAGAAATAAAGATGGAGGAAGAGTATATGACACACAACACACACACACACACACACACACACACACACACACACACACACACACACACACACACACACACACACACACACACACACACACACACACACACACACACACACACACACACACACACACACACACACACACATACGGGAGTTGCCAGTTAAGACAGCTGCCGAATCGGGCGCAAGCTACTCCCGGTGAGGTATATACGGGAGGCAAGAGGGTGCTGGAAGCCTATAAAAGACCCTCCCTTTTTCTCACGTTCCGTTTCTCTATTGTCTCGCTAACACCAGAGAGTAGCTCAGCATGCTCTCTAACGACAAAATCTCCTACCCTCCGCATCACACTACATACACGCTACATACACACTACTTCTCTTTTTTTTTTTTTTTTTTACAGCCGCAATGTTGCATCTCTTTCTATATTCTATCAGTGTTTTAATGGTGACTGGTCTTTTGAACTTGCTACATCCCTCCCCCCCCCTCTTCTTTCCAGATCCCTTATGGAAGATTAAACCAGCATTTTTATTATTTTATCCCTTCCACTGGTAGCGTCTGCAACGGCCTTTCTTCTGTATTTCCTTCGACTTGTACTCCTACGACTTGTACTCTTGCAAGAGGAGAGTATCAAGACACCTCTCCACTCGAAATTGACCACTCGTTTGGCCTCTCATTCTTTTTGCTTTTGCTCTGAGAGGCATCTAGCGGACTTTATTTTGTGGTTGTTGTTTTTGTTTTTGTCCCTTGCTGTAACCCCCCCCCACACACACACACACACACAGTCACACACACGCTTTCTCACCCATCAATCACCGTCAAGCGCCATTCAGCACCGGCGTGGTCACCACGGCAGCTTTTACAATCTGACAAGACGTCATGCCGTCCACTACCTTAAATGTACGTACACAGCACTGAATTAGTGTTTGCACAGGTCATCTGCTGCGGCGACGCGCGGCGCAAAATACTATAGATACAATACATCAGTGTGAGTACCTAGAACCAAGTTTCGGCAAGGACGAGGCCTCTGGTTGCATGAAGTCTTTCATGTCGAAAGTCACTGCACAATGGCGCTCTCTGTAAAGTGTGTGTGTGTGTGTGTATATATATATATATATATCTATATATATATATATATATATATATATATATATATATATATATATATATATATATATTGAAGATGAACTCAATAATTTTCGTTTAAGTCCAGCAATACACTACTGAATCATGTTCCATTAGTATTAAAAATGTATTTGCTTGTTTTAAAATCCACGTTTTGAATTCTGATCCTGAGCTCAAACGGAAAATGAAAACACTGAAAGCCTGAATCACCCGGCCATTCATATCTCCTAATTTTGCTCAGAATCGGAACTGCATGAAGAAATCGGGTTTGTGTAAGTCAAAGTGTGTAGTGATGAAGCGTCAGGGAACGAACACAGGGAACACGGTGCAGCTTTACGCTTACACACCGCCACCCGCGCCAAGCCCACGGCCAGCCCACGCCCACGCCCACGCCCACACCCACGCTCCTTATTTTTCCCTATCCCAACATTTCCTCCTTCCCCAAGCACTTTTTGTGTGTGTGTGTGTATGTGTCTGAGTGTTTATATTTCGCCTGTTGTAGATTACGGTGCATGTTGATAGTATGGCTTAGATTTATGCTGTGTTAACGGGAACAAAACAAGCGAAAATGTGAAGGGACATGGATGTAGGGGATGATTTACCGGATTATGAATTTATTCAAGACAAGAAACACAAATCATTACCATGGGAGAAACAAATTTCTTTTGCCAGCACGCTGCAAAGATTATCGCAGTGTTTAGCAGCTCAGCGATGAAAATTGAAGGGCGAGACGAGAAGAATAAACACAAAGATCTCATGCGCGGAGATGATGAAGTTAAGGAATCCAAGAACGTGACACCTCGACGAGTGGGCAGGTGTTTTGGATCCTAGAAAATATAGCAGACTTTTCACCTGCACTTGCGGCCTTGAAGAGTTGAAAACGAATAATTCCTTGATGAGCTCAGACTTTCACAATCTGAAGTGATAGTTACATACTATTAAATTTGTTCTCCCCTTTTTTATTGTCACGAAAAGTATGCTGATTATTTTTTCCCATTACTTAGATAGGAAATATATAACTGCTGCAGATAAACGATAATATCCTCCATCCCCCCATCGAAAAAGAACTACTTAAGTACCAGTGGATTTCTTCCCTAATAGAACACACACACACACACACACACACACACACACACACACACACACACACACACACACACACACACACACACACACACACACACACACACACACACACACACACACACACACACACACACACACACACACACACACACACACACACACACACACACACACACACACACACACACACACACACACACACACACACACACACACACACACACACACACACACACACACACACACACACACACACACACACACACACACACACACACACACACACACACACACACACACACACACACTGTTGGCCTTGAGGCACAAGGCAAGTGTGACGCGGGTTACTATATTCTACCTTTCCCAGGTTTCTTCAGGTGCTCACTTAACGACCAGACTACAGGCGCTATGGGCCGAATGAGAAAAAAAAATATATAATATAAAACCCTAAAGGTAGAACGAATAGCTGTTTCGGATGCGGACCGACTTCATCAATCGAGATTCAAACCCAGGTCAGTGAATTTGTTGCTTGGCGAGCTAATCACTGCACCGTGGGGGCGTTAGTGGCACGAACACGTGATGTGTTTCTTTTCGCTTGGCCCGTGCTGCCTCGGTGATCCTGTTGACCGAGCTCGCGGAAGATAAAGTTCATTGATGGCAGCGTGGATATAGTCTTCGGCCACTCGGTGATGGCTGAAAATTGTCAGCAGGTTGAAGCAGAACTCAAACCCGAGTCCCATCACCACGGTACATGGTGGGCGGATTGGTGGATGGATGTAGCTCAGTCTCTTTATTTATCTTGGCTCATCTCTTCATACATATATATATATATATATATATATATATATATATATATATATATATATATATATATATATATATATATATATATATATAAGTTTTTTCTATGTATATTTATCAAACGTGGCTGTTTATTCAAATAGATATATAGATAGTTAGATAGATAGATATATATAGATAGATAGGGATAAATAAGTAGATTTTGAGGAAGAGAGCGGCAGAAACAGAGGTAGATTTGCAGATAGATAGATAGATAGATAGATAAAGGTAAAGATTGGTAAAGGTGGGTACATACGCTATAGGTGCGCGTGGCTTAGGTGCTCATCTCCGAACCGTTGGCCCTTTGAGTCTGTGGTAGGTAAGAACCAATTACCCCGAGACACGGGCCAATGTGAAATCCGGGATTGCCACAGTTTACTTTCCCCAGGTTTCCCAGGTACCCAGTTATCGACCACCCCGAAAGAGAGGATGAACAGCTGAGTGAGCTGCACGCCGACTGCTCGGTCTGTGATTGGAACGCGGACCAGCAGAGTCGTAGCCTGACACGCTGACCACTGCTCCACGGAAGCGCATAGATAGATAGATAGATAAATATATAGATATTAACGTGATATAACTCTGGTAATTATATAATAGAGCATTTTTAGCTACCTGCTTTTCTAGTTTTAGTGCCGACACAAAGCATTGTGCGAGATGTTTGTTTCAAAAATTTATGTGCCTCGCCAAATCTTCAGCATTGCCTCTCGCACGCCCTTAGGTTACAGTTAGTTATTGGTTTAATGAGTATTTTTATATATATTTGTCTCTTTTAGTTGCTGTCTCGACAATTATTTTTATCAGTTCCTAAGTATATACCTGATCAACCCCCGCACAGCTACTGTTGGAATAGTACTGCATTGAAGCTTTTGACATAACATGAACACGCTCACCGCTACCACTGTGATGGAAGATTCCGAGCTCCTGTAATCATCATGCGGGAACAACAACAGAAACATTGATATCGGTTGATTGAATCAAAGCATAAGTATATAAAGCAAAACCGATTGAATCAAAGCTTAAGTATATAAAGCAAATCTCACCTTCACGCCGGGCCAAAGATAGCTTCCCGTGTACCACGTGTTAAAAATTCAATCCACAGGCCACAAACACAGCTCGGTGCCCGAGGCTCCACCGCCGCAGCTCCACTCGCTCGTCCACACACTAATTCAGCCCAACACAAGGTCTCCTCGTCACCAGGGACTGCCGCTCTTTTGTCTGGACAAGGAATCTGAGGGTGCGGTCGGTCTCTCAGTTTTAAAAACAAGCGAAAATGGTGTTTCTCCAGTTTTCGAAACTAGCGATCACATCCTTTTTTTTTTTAAATATATGCTGTGTACATAAGGTTCTCCAACGTTTATAAGATATTGTGTTCAAAGGAGTATCTGGAAAACACCTTGGTCACGACACTCCCAGTTACTGATACGCATTGGGAAGTTGAGACAAAGTTGCGATCGCTTGTTGGTCTGTGTCACCAGTCAGCGAGGCACAGAGCGGGAGAGGCCGCACCACCCCAACACGCTGACACACAACTGCTGAGCCTTCCATGTCGCTTCCCGCCGACACCCAACGCGGCCCTGCCCCGCCCCGCCCCCTCACCCCTCTTCCGCGCACCACGTGGGACTGACCAATCCCCGCGAGGAACAAAACGACCCTGACTCCCTCATTGGAGCCTCCAAGCGTGAAGCCTGATGGTGTTGACTCCCGGGGGCTTGCTCGCTTCATGTTGGGAGGACGGGATGCTAAGCTAATGTTTTATGACAGTTATGGATCGCCTCGTATCGGAATAAGGCTTTGATAAGGTAATTTTACTTGTTCCTCTGTAGTTCAGGTGTATCACTATGAGCTACGCGGGCTTTGCAGAATATAGCTTTTTATTTAAATTGTTAGAAATTTTCATCGTGAATTCAGAAAACACTAAAATTAAATCAAATCTGTGTATTGTCAGTGGTCAGAACACATTTAGGAACGAGGATAACAGATGGACAATAAATTGTCAAATTAGCGGATAGTGATGAAATTAAGAGCTTTGGCCCGCGTCCGTCAGTGAAACGATAGAGGCTGATACCTTATTTTCCGTGTTGTACTAGATATCGTGCAAAAGGACGGGCAAAGGGATATTTGGGACGTGAGTCCCACAATACAAGAGGTTTAGGTTAGGAACAAAGCTATCCCTCGACTTTTAAAAGTCGCCATAAAGATCAACCGACCTCTTTAAATCCTCAGTCTGCATTTCCGGGACACGAGAGTATATCTTACGTGCTCGTTTACATGGAGAACTTATGAAAAATATTGAATCGTATGGTAACATGGTGAGAGGGAAAAAATGGAAGATAAATTTCAGAATAAAACAGTTGGTATTTCGAGTTTTTTTGCATTACATGAAGATAAATTTAACTAATGGCAGGTAGGCAATATAACATCCAACCATTACCGATGCACATGTACGCAGTTACACACGTATGTATATTGACGAGTTTCCTGAAGGCCGTATTGTGCCTGTGAGCGGGGCCTTGGCTGGGTCCCCCCGCCCCCCATCCCGCGGAACCGTCGCGGCTTGCAGGTCCACATGGTGAAGCCACACCTGCCCTCGTCCCCAGCCACAGGTGTTAGTGCGTAACATTTACTTTTTTTCCTTCTTAACAGCTTTTTGTTTGCTTATGTTGAAGACTGAATGAGTAAATTCATGAAATAAGTTACCTAGGTTAGTCGTCTGTGGGATAAATATTTGCAAATAAATGGATTTCCATGTTAAAAAGGTTTTAACTGCCTGGCAATGACAAGTGAGGCTTATTCTTGCAGAAAAAAAAAAACGTAGTTCAAGCGCGGATACGTAAGAACAAAGTTAGCACTGACTGCTTGGCAGGACACAGTCGGCAGGAAGACTGCAGACAGGAGGGCACGAAATGTGTAGACATTTCTTATATAGAGTAGCTTATCGTTATTTTTTCTGTGACGCTCTCCATTTTTTTTCTTTGTGGCAGTGAATGATCTGCGATGCGGCTTGGTCCTTACGTGTTGTCGTTTCCTTTGGACCTTTTTCCTTGTGGATTCGGGGAAAAATTAGCTCCTAATCGAGGGAATGATGGATTTTCAATTCCTTACCACGTTATACGTATAGATTTTGATATGAGAGAGATTTGATGTATTAGACATACACATTACAAACAATGCATAAAAAAAAAAAAAAAAATGTTAAAATAATCTTAGCAATAAGTAGCTAAAAACTAACAGCTGTGGCAACGGGAAGCAGGGCGGGCAAGACAGACACACAGACACAGACAGACACACTGTTTACTGGTAACCGTCACTGTTCGGTCCTTCAAGTGTGCTGTTTTTTTTTTTTTTTTTTTTGTCATTTTTTTTTCTCAGCATCATAATACCACAGCAAAGTGGAATATGCAGACATGGTGTATATTGTTCATTATTTTATGTAACATTAGTGCCAACAGTGCTATAATATATGCTTATAATACTCAACCTAGTAAAGTCCTTCCTTCCAGGTTCACACACACAACACACACACACACACACGACAACACTCATATACATATAAATAGAAGCACAAGTTCACAACAAGTTCACAAGTCTGCAGTTAATTTGTCTTTTTTTTTTTTTTTTTTTTTTTTTCATGATTTTTCATCTCATTTCAGGATTTGAAAAAAAATAAGGGATTATTTTAAACTGAAAAAATTGTCCGGGATCCCGGGATCCCGGGAAACAAACCCTAGTCCTTACGTGTTAAAAGTTACGTGTGGGGGCATTAATTTGAATGTAGTATTTGCTTTGGCAAATGCACTCTTGTTTTCATTCGTAAATCTGGGCAGATTGAATAAAATACTGCGCCTTACTGACATTGTTTATATAGATTAAGGTAGCAATGCAGAAATACCACTTTAAAAATTGTGAGTTGGTATCATTAGGTAAAATTTCAATTTCTGTGAAAATATTCACCATTGTGCATTTACTTTCTCATATGTATGTATGCTTTAGCGAAAAAATACACTTAACATTTCCATCTCTTCCCATACAAATGGAAATCTGGTATGTAATATTCGGTAATTATGCATGCAGCGCCGGACACATCACACGGCGCGGGGGTGGGGGGGGGAGAGAGAGAGAGAGAGAGAGAGAGAGAGAGAGAGAGAGAGAGAGAGAGAGAGAGAGAGAGTAAAGTAAAAGAGTAAAGTTGGGGCATACGCTATACCTGCGCGTGGCCTCGGTGTTCATCTCCATCCCATCGGCCCTTGAGTCTGTGGTGGGTGAGCATCCATTAACACGGGACACGGGGCAAGTGAAACACCTGGGTTGAAAGTTTTTCTTCCCCGTTTACCCAGCTATCGTGCCCATTTTCGACCTACTTAAGAGAGGCAGCTTGGTGGGCTGTGAGCCGACTACCCTGGCCGGGATTCAAAGCCAAGCCCACCGATTCATAGCTACCCCTTTACAACGGAGGAGCTTAGCGAGAATGAAGTACACATGAGATGAATACTCCATATGAGAGCAGGCGATGCCCTTCTATATGGAAAGCATCTGGGAAGCGGGAAAATGGAGGAGATAAAAATGATGATAATAACTAAGAGGAATAGGAAGAAAACTTTAGAGTAGGAAGTATGAAGACAAAAAAATAAGGAAAAGTGGAACACACACACACACACACACACACACACACACCGCTCCGTAGCTCAGTGGTTAAAAGCTCTGCACTGCAAGGCTTCACGGTCTAACAGGCGGAGGTTCGAACCCCGCTCAGGGCGGGATTTTTCCGCTGACAAGGAATGGTTACTGTCTCCCCCCCCCCCCCCCCCCTTGTGCAAGGGGGATTGAGTGTGTGGTGTGTGGAGGCCCTGGCAGTACCCAGAGATTGACTATAATGAGGTTGCTCTTGTCGGGAGGGTACATACTGGTGATTGCGAGTTCAACTCGTGGTCAGGACGTGGTGAATTACGCGCGCGCGCACACACACACACACACACACACAAGATGCACATGCAAGAATCAACCAATATCTTCATTATTTTATCCCTTCCGCTGGCGAACTCTGGAACAACTTACCTTCGTCTGTATTTCCTCCTGCCTACGACTTGAACTCTTTCAAGACGAGAGTATCAGGACACCTCTCCACCCGGAAGTCAGCTCTTTCGACCTCTCTTTCTGTTTTCTTTTGTTGGAGCAGCGTCTTGTGGGTCTTTATTTTGTTCCTGCGTAGGGTAGGCGGTGGCCGAAGTGGTAGCGTACTGGACCCACATTCACCGCGTGATGGACGACGCGGGTTCGAATCCCCACGCTACCACTCGGATTTTTCGGTCACCGCCGAGTGGCTTAAAACTACCCACATGCTGTCCTGAAGACCACCCATCAACCCGGACTCTAGAGGAAGCCGTCCAAGCGAATCAAGAACGAGTTCCAGGGGGCAGCATGAGCCAATGCAAGATGGCGCCACTATAAACACTCGCCTGCGCCAGAACGGGCTGGGCCGACCATCAGGCCCCACCTGGAAGAAGCCTTGGGCCGACCATCAGGCCCCACCGGGAAGATGCCTACCGGCGCAATAGGCAACAACGTAAAAAAAAAAAAAAAAAAAAGTGTTTTGCCCTTAAACTGCTTCCCATGCTGTAAAGAAAACACATACACACACAATAAATAAAAAAAAGGGTAAACGCGACAAAACGAGGAAAACAAGGAAAAAACAATAAGGAAAGGAAGCAGGGAAATCTGCAAAGGAGGAATAAGATGAGGAAGAAATAAAGGAAGAAACAATACGAGAAGCTAAAAACTTAATATGAAAAAAGCGCTACAACACAGTCCCCACCACCACAACAACTAGAGAGGAGAAAAACAGACAATTAAACGATAATGGTAAAGTAAAAATAACCCCAAACACTTCAATTAAGAATAAACTAAAATAACATGAAGCAAAGTAGCAGGCAACTCTCAAGGAAACAAGCATCAGGGCATGACAGAGGACGAAGACGCATCCTCTCGCCCTTAGGAAAGAAAAGGAGAAAAAAAAGGAGAAAGATTGCAGCATAAACAACTCTAAAGAACAATAATCAGCTTTTCTGGCGGCCAAGGTGTCAAGGTCGTCCTCGGAATAACCGCTCCATGCGTACAGTTCCGCACACACAAATTATTCTTTTGTTGACGCAACGGCCGCGGGTAGAGAGGGCGAAGAGAGAGAGAGGTAAAAAAAAGTGAGGAATGTTGGAGAAAGGAGGGTGAGGGAAATGACGAGGGAGAAAGAGGCGTAGGTGGGTAAACAGGACATGTAGAAAGGAGAAAGCAGTAAAATGAAAAGGAGGAAATAAGAAAAAAAGGAAGTAAAAAGGAGACGAGAGAAAGAAAAAAAAAGTGAATTAGAACGAGCACAAGGCTGAGGACGAGCATGACCAAATAGAATAGAGAAAATACATAAATACGAGGATAAGGAAGTGAACGAGAAGAAAAAGTCTGAAGAATGAATAGAAGAGAAAGGCGGTTATGGTAAGGGAGAGAAGGAGGTGAAGGGTGAGAAGGTTGTGTGGAAGCAGAGGATTTTGAAATAGGAAGGTGCAGAAGAAAAGGAAAAACAAATAAAATGGAAGAAGACCAGGAAGAGGAAGAAGAAGAAGAAGAAGAAGCAAAAGAAAAAGAAAAAGAAGAAGAAACAGAAGGAAAAAAAAGGAAGGAAAACGAAAAAGAACAGAAAAGAAAAATGAAAAGAAAAAGAAAATGAGGAAAAGACAAAGACAGAAGAAAAGGAAGAAAGAGGAGAAAAAGAAAAGGAAATGGAAAGAGAAAAGGGGAATGAAAAGTAAAAAAAAAGGAAAGAAAAAGGAGAAAAACGAAACTAGAAAAAGAAGAAAAAGAAGAAGATGAAAGAACATAAGGTTGAGGAAAAGCAAAACCAAATAGAAGAAGGAAAAAAAAGAATTAAAAAAAAGAAAAAACCCGAAGTAAGAAAAAAAAACAATAAAAAAAAACACTCATGAAAGAAATACATCTCAACACGAAATCAAAGAAGACAACAACGAAACTAAAATAGAGGAAAAAAAAATCTTCAAACTCCGTGCGTAAAAATGCTAGCAACCCGCCTCGCCAGATCCACAGATTCTGCGCTACTTAAAGAGACGATGGCCTTCCTCTGCTTGTGTATCAGTGAGCGCTTCTAGAGGGGAGGGAAGGCGAGGGGAAGGAAAAAAAAAGGTGAAGAACGAGTGGAAAAGACAGAGGCAGAATAACTGATGGGGAGAGGGGAGGGCGCCGTCCAAATGCATATGGGAGGGTGGAACGTACGTGATGATGGAGAGAGAGAGAGAGAGAGAGAGAGAGAGAGAGAATGGCGAAGCGAAGAAAAGGGAAGAGAGAGTATTGGAAATGAGTTGTCGTGATGAACAGGTAAAGGAAATAAGAAAAAAAAGATGGTGAAGGAGAGGAGGAGGAGGAGGGATAAACACTGATTCGGAAGTATTGTGAGAAAAAGATATGAAAGAAATGCGAGAAAATAAGAAAATAAATATTCCCAAAGAGTAAAATTAAAAGAAATATGAAGGGGAGTCTGATCACCTAAATGGCTTGGACACACACACACACACACACACACACACACACACACACACACACACACACACACACACACACACACACACACACACCTTTACCTTAAATAGTTAATTTCACCCACCTCTTTGTTCATTATTTACCCACTGTTCTTCCTCGTTCTCGTTCTCCTCCTCCTCCTCCTCCTCCTCCTCCTCCTCCTCCTCCTCCTCTTCCTCCTCCTCTTCCTCCTCCTCCTCTTTCTACTCCTCCTTTTTATCATCATCATCATCATGCTGCTTCTTTCTGTTTCCTTTCCACTTTCTCCTCCTTCCGCTTTTCTTTTACTTCCTCTTCCTCCTCATTCACTTGCTCCTCCTCCTCCTCCTCCTCCCCCCCCCCCCCTCCACATGCCCCCGTCCGGTGCAACAGGCCTGTCCGTGGCCCTACAGGCGGGGCCACAAAAATGAGCGTTGGGTCGTGGTGGGCTGAGGCAAAATAGCGGTTTGTCCCCCGAGTTATCAGAGCCACAAAGGCCGGCCCGAGGGTGGGACTCGGCTGGTGACGTGTTTTAATTCAAATACGCGAACTTCTAAATCCTTTCGCTTTCATCTGTCTATTAGCGAATTTCATGCCCTGGTTTTGGAAATTTGAATCTCCCTGGTCCGCTGACATCCGCCGGCTGGTATTTGGGCAGCCACGATCGCCTTTTGTTTTCATCCCTCGCAAATTAGAGCGAATGAATAAATAAATGAATTCTCCCCTCTGATATCGGGAACGGACAATTACAGGACATTTTATGCGCGACGGACATTAATTCCATAAAGCAGTAGGGGCAGCAAGGGACGCGGCACGAACATAACTTCCTCCCATTAACAGGAGAGCCGCTGAAACTACATAATGGGGAACTTTATGGTCGCGGCGCAAATTGTGGAGAACTATCTTGAGGGTTGCTGCTGCTGCTGATGGTAGTGATGCTGCTGATTCTACGTACTACCACCGCCTCAGCCTTGCCGCCAGGAACACGCCTCGGCGACCCCTTGCCCTCCTCGGCCAGACTTTATCCTGCACAGCTGCGCCTCATCTCTGGCTTCTCAGCCACAAGAAAATCATATGTTCGTACTGTATAAATGTGCATGCTCGTAGGGTGATGTCCTTTACGTTGACAGTTGTTTGGTATTCTTGTTCGTAATTTGCACGTAAAAAGTCTTTGTCTTCGTTAGACTGAATGCATAAATACATATTATATTTAAAAAAAGAAGTATTACGTGTGTGTCTAGAAATGCGAGTGAGTGTTCGCTCATGAGTGCACGCAGGGTCGTGCGTGTGACATAATAAATTCGCTGTTCACGGTCTGTTAGAATTATGTCAAGAAAATGGAAAAATATGTCCTCTGTGTGCAATAAATTTTCAAGAAACTTTCTTGCTCCGACGTCAACATAATCAACAGAGGAGCGAGAGTCTGCACCACACATGTACTGGAGATGACCAGAGCCACGCAGGTCCATGGATCCCTCTCGTCCATCGTATGCTCATCCTCCCCCTCACCCACCAAGATCCCTCTCTCTCCCTCACCGCAGATTCCCCTCATCACACCGCCCTCCAGTGCTCCCTTCACCCGCTTTCCCATTGATCCCCAGAGTCGCCTCGTCACTGGCTCCCCTTCCTCACCCAACCCTTTGTCTCCACACGGCCGCTGTGCCTTACGCCTGCCTGCCTTCCCTTACTAGCCCTCCCTTCCTCCCTCCCTTCCTCCCTTCTGGTGCAGATTAATCACGATGTTGAACTATAATTTGTCGCTGATACTATGATCCGCTGTGATGTCTCGCACTTATGAAGGAGGAGTCTTAATGATCTTTTTATCTCAAGAATTTGGGACCGTGGCTCGCCGGATTGTCGTGCGGGCCTCATCTGCATAGCAGGAGGTGGAGGGACTTTTTAGATCAAGACTTTTTCCCGGAAATTCGTCGCAGCGTGAGTCGTGTTGCCCCGGGGAACGGCAGCCTTGACGCCGCGCGATTGCAAGAGATGCGTCTCCACTGGTCCCAAATCAGCCGAGTGCAATGACTTTGTGTCTCGTTGTTTGTTTGGGTTGCTCCGGCCGCTGCTGTTGTTTTGCTATGTCTGGTGTATTGTTGCTGTTGGCTGTTGTTATTGTTGGTTGTAGCAGTATTTAGTATATATATCTCTTTTGTTGGTGTTGTTCCCCGTGGCTGGTATGGTGAAGTTGCTGGCGTTGTTATTGTTTGCTTTGGTTGATTTTTATTTTTTTGTTTCCTTTGTTACTTTTGATGCATGTGACTCCCTCCACCCTCCACCCACGTTCCCCCACATCAGTCACCTGCCGGCCTAACTCACCCCTTCCATTGTTCTGCGCCACATGTCGTTTGTTATGCATACACACAAAAATGACAGAAGGAAAAGAAAAATAACCGCATTGTGTTCTTTCAAATAGACTCTTAAAAAGATACACACAAAAAACTAAGATTTAGACTTCACATTCATTGGTCACTCTATGCCACTCGTGCGTCACAAAGATAACACAATACATGTAATACATAAAACAACAGCAAGAACAACAATTACTAACAAACACGACAATATCAAAAACTGTGACAACAAAAGCTAGAATCAACAGTCAACAGCTACATATACATAAACAACAACAACAAGAACAGTAATATCACCAGCAGCGGCAGCAACAAGAACAACAACAAACAGCGAAAAATTAGTGACAACAGAGATAACAGCAATATTAATAATGATAATAATATTGATAAAACAACATGGAATAACAACCCTCACTATCACCACCACCACCACCACCCCAACAACAACAGCAGCAGAAGCAACAACACCTTACTCAGGAATCACGCCGCCTACCCCACCTCGCTATCTTGCCCCATAAGACTAACCCGCGTTAACCCGCCCACTCGCGCCACCAACTCGCCTCTCCATCTCTTGCCTCACCCACGCACTCCTCCCCCTCACCTCTCAGTAACTGTTGACCCATTTCACTCCCCTCACAACTCCTCCTCCTCCTATTCCTCCTCTTACTCCTCCTCCTCCTCCATCTCCTACTCAGGACCCCATCACAAAAGCATTTGCCTGCGAAATCCCAGTCAACAGGATTTCATTGTTTATATTCACGGGGAGACCTACGGGTCGCGGGATGGATGGATGGTCTATCCATGATGCAGTGGGGTGTGGCAGCCCTCGTTTGGAATGCATTGGTTCTTTCATTGTGTGCCATATCCCCTACGGACGCCGTCTGAATTTTGGATAACAATGTCAGCCGGGAAAATACTAATATAGAGGATTGCTCGTCGGCCGAGAAGGGCAGGAGAGAGAGAGAGAGAGAGAGAGAGAGAGAGAGAGAGAGAGAGAGAGAGAGATGATTGACAGACAGACAGAAAGGCACACACACACACACACACACACACACACACACACACACACACACACACACACACACACACACACCTTGATTGACTAACGGGGAAATATCGGCACACAAAAGAGTAGGCAACAGGAGGCGTGTTGGCTCATAACGAGGCTGGCTGCTTTAGTGATTTGATTGGTCCGTCAGACCATTCAGGAACCGGCGGAAAAGGTTAATGCACTTGTTGAACGTACGTAAGGGGACGTTCAGATCACTCCTGTCGTATTGAAAGAACTATAAATGTGGTCTGGGAGAAACGGATTGTTCTCCCACTAACCGCACCCAATGTACCTGAAAGCGACAAAAAGAAGGATGACACCGAGACTCTATATAGATACTCGGAGGCAGGAGATGAAGAGATAAACGTAAGCAATGAGACACTAATAGACAAACATACAGAAACAAAGAGGAGACAATGACATAGAAAGTTTGAGAGAGAGAGAGAGAGAGAGAGAGAGAGAGAGAGAGAGAGAGAGAGAGAGAGAGAGAGAGAGAGAGAGAGAGAGAGAGAGAGAGAGAGAGAGAGAGAGAGAGGTTTCTACAAACTGATAAAACTACGCACCCCTTAGGGAAAAAACAACTGACGACGCCTTCTTGTATGAGCGTCGCCCTTGATCCCCGCGGCTTGGCTCCTCTTTTGGCGGTGAAGACACGGAGTTGTTCCTGCGTGATGGTCCAGGTGCCTCGCTTAATTAACCTGCCCTGTGTGTGAAGGCTCCAGGTGACCTAATTAGCATGGCCAGTCCTTACTTCTTCGTGATTTCTCTTTCCGCTTTTTTTTAACGTTTATTTCTAGTTTTCCTCTTTACTTTTATATTTCATTAATTGTCATTCCATTTTCTGATCTCATTATTCTTTGCTGTTTTTTTTTTTTTTTTTATTCTTTGCCTCTTTTTTTTCTTTCTTTCCTCCGTCTCTCTCTCTCTCTCTCTCTCTCTCTCTCTCTCTCTCTCTCTCTCTCTCTCTCTCTCTCTCTCTCTCTCTCTCTCTCTCTCTCTCTCTCTCTCTCTCTCTCTCTCTCTCTCTCTCTCTCTCTCTCTCTCTCTCTTTTGAGTCTCTCTCTCTCTCTCTCTCTCTCTCTCTCTCTCTCTCTCTCTCTCTCTCTCTCTCTCTTCGTCTCTTGATTTCTCTCTCTTGCTCTTCTTCCTTCTTTCCTTTTTTTTTCCTTTTATTCACTTGTTCGTTCCCTTTTTCTCTTTCATCCTTTTTTTTCTCTTTCTATTTACCTTCTATTTTTATCCTCGTCCACTTCTCCCTCCTCGATTTCACCATCAGTATTAGCAGTAGCAGTACTGTTGTTGTTGTTGACTTAATTATTTGTAGTGTTATTATTATTCTTATATTTCACTCGTGTTGTGCAGACTAATACCTTTTTCCTTACATTTTTTTCTGTCCTTTTCACGATAGATGTTTCTTTTTATCGATTTCTTCCAGAGATTGACGACACATTTAACTTTTTCTCGGTATTTTTCTGTTCGCCCTTTCTACATTTCTTCCTGTTCATCGACCGTTCCTTCTTTATTTTCTCTCCTCTAAAGTCTAAACCTTCCGGGGAATTTTCTTCGTCAACAGTTTCTTATTGTTTCCGGTCCCGCCTTGTTCGTCATTTCTCCTTTTCTCCTTCCTTCCTTCCTGCCATCCTTCCTTGCTTCCATTCTTCCTTGCTGCCGTGATTCATTTCTTCCTTTATTCACTTCTTTTATCCTCCGTCCGTCCTTCCCTCCCGCTGGTCCTCCGTGCCACTATCGTTACTTTTTTGGTCTGTCTCTTCTGCCCTTGGTTTCATATTCCAATTTACTTTTAAATGTATCTATAATATGGACATTTTCAACCTAACGGCTGCCGAAACTAAAGATACCGTTTATTATTATTATTATTATTATTATTATTATTATTATTATTATTATTATTATTATTATTATTATTATTATTATTATTATTATTTTTATCATTATTACACACACACACACACACACACACACACACACACACACACACACACACACACACACACACACACACACGAATGCTTTTATTAAGTCGAGATGTTTGTAAGTACTCATTTGTGTCCAAAATCAAGTTTCGTTTACTCCAAACTGTATCGGAAACAAGTGTCACCGTTCCTGGATACTTGTGAGGGGAGAAAGAATGTTGTTGGACAAGGTTCTGGAAAAAAACTATGACTCCATCTTGGGGATTGAAGAAACTGAAAGTGATAAAAGAATAAGAAAAGTGCGCGCATATATATATATATATATATATATATATATATATATATATAGATATATATATATATATATATATATATATATATTTATATATATATATTTTTTTTACGTTGTTGCCTATTGCGCCGGTAGGCATCTTCCCAGTGGGGCCTGATGGTCGGCCCAAGGCTTCTTCCAGGTGGGGCCTGATGGTCGGCCCAGCCCGTTCTGGCGCAGGCGAGTGTTTATAGTGGCGCCATCTTGCATTGGCTCATGCTGCCCCCCGGAACTCGTTCTTGATTCGCTTGGACGGCTTCCTCTAGAGTCCGGGTTGATGGGTGGTCTTCAGGACAGCATGTGGGTAGTTTTAAGCCACTCGGCGGTGACTGAAAAATCCGAGTGGTAGCGTGGGATTCGAACCACGTCGTCCATCACGCAGTGAATGTGGGCGCTGTACGCTACCAGTTCGGCCACCGCCTATATATATATATATATATATATATATATATATATATATATATATATATATATATATATATATATATATATATATGTATATATATATATATATATATATATATATATATATATATATATATATATATATATATATATATATATATATATATATATATATATATATATATATATATATACACACACACACACACACACACACACACACACACACACACACACACACACACACGAACACACAACGTGACGAGGCATCGTGGGTGTGCGACACGCCGGGCCCCAGAGGCCGTCCCCCTCGGTGTGCGTGGACGCTGGACGCCGCCGCCCACGCGTCTGCCAAGTCGTGACTGGCAAAGAGAACGCGATGGCTCTCCTGGTGCCGGCGGGGCTGCGGCGACTAGGACGGGAAGGAAAACTTACAAGCTTAGAGAGTTTATTATAGTGAGTGTAGTGTGGCAGCGAGGTTATGGACGGCTGGCAGCAGTAGCCAAGAAAATGTTGCTGCTAATTTTCATTGACCGCCATTCCTTGACCAGCAGGAGAGACGTTCTCATGTGCTGATCGTAGTATAAAAAAATGTGGCTTCAAATTGGTGACGATAAAGGCATCAGTATCAGAAATCTACATGATAAAGACGTACCGTATTCAAAATCATGAAATAATGAACAATTCACGCGTCGTCTTTTCTCTGTAGCTTTGAATGGGTTTCGTCACCTGTAACAACGGAGACGTCAACAGCGGCGGCGAAGACGGAAGCTCTGGGCCTGTGCCAACCTTGGGGAGCAGCGTGGAACTGCGAGCAAAACAGCGACGTAATGTGGTGAACAGTGAGCCGGAGGTCGCGGGGAGGAGATACGAGCCAGTTTCGAGCTATCTGTTCCGCCGCGGCTTTCTCCTCCCTTCATAACTCCAGTGGGAGAGTCGCTGCCGAGGAACCCTGGAGGGACTAGACCTTCGAGACGACTGCGGTGCTCGGTGCCTTTCGCTTTTGACTCAGCAGGAGAAGATGAAGGAGGAGGGGACGAAGGAAAGGGGACGGGGGGGGGTGGGGGGTGAAGCAAGACGAGGAGAAGGGGGGGGGACAAGAGAGGAAAGGAGAATTCTTGAATACATACACCGCTTTATCGCTACGTAGCCGAGTCTTTTTAGATAGGATCCGGAAGTAATGTGTCCTCCATGCATCTCAGGGATTTATGTCGCTCCCCAACACGGCTACATTTCAAGTGGGAAGGTAAAGGAATGGGGCACGCACTTATAAGCTATTCAGAAATACGAATACGATATATATAAATAAATGAAGGAATAGCTAAATGAATAAATAAAGGGATGATTACGACAAAAATACAACTACTACGCCACTGACACATAAAAAGTCGGAGTGGCATTATTTTTTAAGTCCTCGGTGGAATTGTTGACTGTGTGCGCGTATGTGTTCGTCCCTTTCGCCTATAAATCCTGTGGCTGGCTGAATACGGCTTTCCATACCGATATTTTCATTTCCCTACATCCTGATTTACCGCAGCCGCCTCTCCACCCCCGAGCCGGGAATTTCCCATGACGGAACTGTGCTGATGAACAAAACACGGAGCAGCGGCGGCGGCCTCGGAACACTGCGGGAACTGCGCGCCCAAACAGCGAGGGTGTGAGGGGAAACTGGCCGAATGGAACACGCATAGAGCACCTGGCGAACACTGACTTTACCTCACCTGAAACAACGCACTTTATCCTGTACACAATCTAATTTAACGTGGACTCTAACGACTTTGGTACTAATCAAATCTCTCTCTCTCTCTCTCTCTCTCTCTCTCTCTCTCTCTCTCTCTCTCTCTCTCTCTCTCTCTCTCTCTCTCTCTCTCTCTCTCTCTCTCTCTCTCTCTCTCTCGTATACGTGTATGTATGATTTTTTATTATGTATGTATGTATGTATGTATGTATGTATGTATATATATATATATATATATATATATATATATATATATATATATATATATATATATATATATATATATATATACACACACACACACACACACACACACACACACACACACACACACACACACACACACACACACACACACACACACATACATACAGGTATATATTGCTTGTTTGTTTTAGAGGAAACCCTCAATTACTTTTCGTGCAGTCCTGCCGTCCCCACGCAGCCCTCGCAGCCCCTTGCCAGCCTCGCCGCAGGGAAGGAAGGGAAGCTGGCCCTGGCCGTGGCTCAGGGAAGGGTTAGGCGCTGTTCTCCGGCCGAGGGGCGCAACTGGCAATGTTTCTCTGAACATGATAAGTTGAAAGAGGGTGCTGACTGGAGGGATACATGACTGGCACTCTGTAGTCAGGATTCGGAGTGTTCAGGGGTGTAAAGACCTTCGTGGGGACGCTGAGTTTGTCCCCGAGATACCCTGACACCAACCGGCCTCTTGTTGCCTCCTTGTGTCCTGGTATAGCTTTGCATGTAGCGGCGCTCAGCAGTTATAATCGCCGCACCTGATAACGCGGGAAGCATAAAATAAAATGTGATATAGAAAAAGTCGCAGTAGGTAGACAGATATATTGAAAACAAACTTTTTCCCCCTCTAACCGAAATAGAGAGTGAAGCCGGGGAAAAAAACAGACCTGATAGTCCCGTCCGTGGAAATCCGAGGGCGCGACACTCAAATGCTCGGCCCTTAACACGGTGGGAAAAAAAAGAAAAAATAGGGCCGACATTAAACCTCTTAAAACATGTTTCGGGATAAAAAAGGAAAAAAATGTTGCCCCCGAAAATCCTTCCCTCTATACATCTACCACTTAAATACGTTTCGTCGACAACAACAAACTGGAAAAATACGTAAAAAAATATTTTACCGAAAAAAAATCATTGCAAAAACATTAGTAACGCTGTTTCTTTTTTTTTTTTGCGCGCGTTTTGTGTGCATGTGTGTACGTGGACGGTTGGGTGGTTTGGAAGGTATTCTTGTGTGTGTGTGTGTGTGTGTGTGTGTGTGTGTGTGTGTGACTTTTTATATACACATGTTAGGGATAGATCTGTCAGTGAGAGAGAGAGAGAGAGAGAGAGAGAGAGAGAGAGAGAGAGAGAGAGAGAGAGAGAGAGAGAGAGAGAGAGAGAGAGAGAGAGAGAGAGAGAGAGAGAGAGAGAGAGAGAGAGAGAGAGAGAGAGAGAGAGAGAGAGAGAGAGAGAGAGCGTGAAGCGGACAGACAGCAATATAGACAAAAACAGACAGAGACAAACGCAGATAGACTGGAAGACGAATAAAAATACAAACTCAAGCGAATAGGCAGAACAGACAGAGCAAAGCAGAGGTCAAGAGAGAGAGCGTAAGGGAGAAAGAGATGCTGGGACAGAGGTTAAGGTTATAAGGAAGAAGAAGAAATGAACAGAAGAGAGAGGGAGGGGCAACAGTCAGGCAGGCAGAAGAGCAGGTGGCAGGACAGGGGTGGGGATGGAAAGAGGAAGGGAGAGAGGGAGGGTCAGGAGTAGATATGTAGGTGCATAGGTAGGTAGTCGGTGCTGGTGGTGGTGGTGGTGATGGGGGTGTTGACTGGTGTGCAAGGGAAGCTAACTGGTGAAAATAACTGTGGGCGTGTATGGAGGGCGTCTGACAGTCTCCCGTAATGGAACTGTCGGCTGCACTCGGAAGATTTTTTTTTGTTGCGTGCGTGGACGGCGAGGGAGGTCAGGGGACGGCTGGTGGCGACGTGAGTGTTAGGCCAATTTATTTTAGCAAGGAAGGATGAAGGGACCACTGCATACATGTAACTGGAGGGAAAGCGATAGAGAGAGAGAGAGAGAGAGAGAGAGAGAGAGAGAGAGAGAGAGAGAGAGAGAGAGAGAGAGAGAGAGAGAGAGAGAGAGAGAGAGAGAGAGAGAGCACATATGGGTGTGGTTGCATAAGTAACATGGCATGGATCATGTGACTCCGTGTCCATCATCTGCTCTCATGTCCCTCTGTTGCCCTGTCCGGCCTGTACGGCGAGGTGTCTCTCATTCCCGCCCTCGCCTCCCTGAGGGTCCCAGCCTTACCCTGACCCCACCAGGAACAGGGCGCCTAATGTATCGTGTTAGTGTTACGCGCCTCTCTGCCTTTCAGCTCCTCACTGGGATGGTTTACCTTACATTCCTGATGTGGTGGCGGGGCCCTGTGCATGGCGCGCATGTGTTTACCACAACAGACGAGACACAAAGGCCAACACGCCTACGGGGAGTTTATCACACGCATGCTCACCTGTTGTAACTTTGTGATTCAACTTGTGAACGTTTTAAAACACGCATTCAACTTTGCCAGTAAATCCCGCATTTGTCGCCGGGGCGAGGAATGTTTACGGCGGCAGTGTTCCGACCCGCCACCCCGCCGCGCGCCGCCCAAAACAAGGAAATAATTAGTAATTTCCATGGTCGCTTTGGCGATGAATTTTGGAAACAATGAAATTACTAAAATCTGGTGGTGATTGTATTTCCCGAAGATATATTTCTTACTTATATATCATTCTATATATACATACATACATATATACATACATATGTGTGTGTGTGTGTGTGTGTGTGTGTGTGTGTGTGTGTGTGTGTGGGGGGGGGGGGGGGTATTTAATTAGAAAATAATGCAGAATTTCCACTGCTAAAAATTGTGACTGTGGCAAAAAAGTGGATGCAGGCTTGGAAGTAACAGTTACACACACACCTCCTAGAGGTAGCCGTAACTACTGTACATATGGAAATGATAACAGGCAGAGAACTTTATTGTAACCATCAAGAATTGACACACACCTTTCGAAAGTTGCTATAAAAAAAGCACATGTAAGACTCTTTCTCTTTATACAACAATGCACCGAGCACGTTGCCATTTTTTCCTCAACTTTATCACGCGCGAGTAGCAGGTTTATCTTTATGTGTAGCATTACTCCAAACAAAGGCTTCGGTAAACATGAAGCGTCGCCTATTCTCACACGTTAATCTTTGCCGTCCATCTGACTCAAAAGTGGGTTAATTACATAATAATGCAGCGGTAATGGAGCACCGCAGCCGCTATTCATATTTCATTGCCTCATGTTAACGCTGGATATAACCTTTCACAGCACGAGCCACACTTGCACATAATCTCATATATATACTGGTGAATTTCCAAACATTTTTCATACAATTTCCGTCTCCTGAGCACACACGGCTGTGCTCGCGAACATAACAGAACAGAGGAACCCTCTGACGATGACAGTGAAAACGAAGCTCGAGTATTAACACACACACACACACACACACACACACATATCCACGCGAGGCGAAGCGTGGCGAGGCAACAAGGGAGTGGAGCTGCTCACACCCGTGTTATCTGGAAGCTTCTTTCTGACTTGAAGCTCTGAATTATTAAGGACCAAGACGACTTCGACCCCGGCAAAATGACCGTGGCGATACTTTGCTCACCTGCGGTACAGAGAGAGAGAGTGTGTGTGTGTGTGTGTGAGAGAGAGAGAGAGAGAGAGAGAGAGAGAGAGAGAGAGAGAGAGAGAGAGAGAGAGAGAGAGAGAGAGAGAGAGAGAGAGAGAGAGAGAGAGAGAGAGTTTCATAAAAATAAAAAAAATAATAAAACATATGTCTCGGGTTAGTGAAAGGATATCAAATACTCGGCCATTCATCCGTCACAAATGAAACCCAAAATATGTTAAATCAAATTAAAAAATAAATGTGATTAAAAAATTGTCATCTGCAAAACAGTTTCCCGATATGCAACAAGACTCAAATAACCGCTGTGGAAAGACCTGTAGATAGTGCCCGTGTGTGGTGATTCAAGCGGGAGGCACGACGAAATGAGGACTAGAAATCGCGGCGGCAGTAAATATCATGAAAAGTTGGATGTGCCAGGCTCGGGTTGCGTGTCAGGGCGGCTCACATCACTCTTAAAACTGGAGCTCTTTCGTCACCTTCACTCGCGTGCTAATTAAACAATAAAAATTAATGAAAACACACCCTGGGATTGACGCAAGAGGATGCCCACGGGCGAATGATCACAGCGACGAAATTTAATAAGCATCAGATGACCCGCTGAATATCAATACTGGTGACGGGACCTCGGCGTGGGGCGGACTCGTGGCGCGGACAGATCCAAACACGGAGAAAAAAATAATGGGTAGTGTCAGTGCATATCACTTTCCTCTGACCGTCGACCTCCGCTTCGCTCTTGCTCGGATAAGGTGAAAACATACACGAGGGGGGAAAAAAAAGCAGGAACGTGTGCCAACCAACATATGTTTTTAATTGTGTATCCCAGTACCAAGTGAAAAAAAAGTAAAAGGGATGTAGAGTATTTGGATATCACGACCTTCGACCTCTATTCTGCTCTTTCCCAGATGAGGTGAAAATAGACACCCGAGAGGAAGGAAAAAATATATAAAGAATATGAGTATAACAAACCTCTATCCCTCGACCTGCCCTTCCCTGAAAACACAGAGGTGGAAAAAACAAAATAACACGAGTATATGGTAACTAACTTTTCCTGTATTAATTGCGTCCGCGTGTAAAGACAGGAAAAAAGGAAAACCTAAACAATTTTTCTAGGCCAGTTGGAGAAATATAGCATATCAAAACAATTTCCGCGACGGCCGCCCCTTCCCTCGGCCAGACGGGGGCCCAAAACGGTTTCCAAATTAAGTCCCGCGTTCCTGCCGTGTTGCCTTTATCTCTTTATTCATTTATTTGTTTATGTTTATTTCGCGCCGCATCCCGTCAAGAACCAAACCGTTGTGAGTGACGGTTCATCTTGATGGGTTAAAAAAGTAATAAACCACCCGCACAAACATACGCACTTACACACACACACACAAAAAAAAAAAAAAAACGCAGACATACGCGCACTAAAAAAAAAAAAGGCACCTCGGTCTTGGGCTGCGAAGAAAAATTGGAAATAAAAAAAGGAACTAATTGCAGTGTCCGTCGCAGAGCTGCAGTGTCAGAAATGAGAGAGAGAGAGAGAGAGAGAGAGAGAGAGAGAGAGAGAGAGAGAAACCGAAACCGAGAGCGAGAAATACAAACTGACGCACCGACAAACGGGCTAAAAACAGACACGGACAGCGCAACGTCACCTCCGGGATGAGGAATAAGGCCACACTTCGCTTAAAATCGTTGCCCGCGTGAAATATCTTTCTCGGTGTTGTGTTCACGTACATATCTCATGGGCGGCGGCATGTGTCCCTCGGTATTGACGGACTCCTCCTCCTCCTCCTCCTTCCTCCTCCTCCTTCCTCCTCCTCCTCCTCCTCCTCCTCCTCCTCTTCCTCCTCCTCCTCCTCCTCCTCTTGGTTCTCTCAATTGAAAAGATTAAAGTTAGCAAAGCTCCTGGTCCAGACAAAATTACACCTAGAATTTTAAAAGAAATCAAACATCAATTTTGTAAACCGCTCTCTATCTTATTCAATAAATCTTTAACAGCTGGAAAAGTTCCGTCGGATTGGAAAATAGAAAATGTCTCGTCCTCGTCCTCCTCATTCACATCCATGTACTCCTACTGATTTGTCTCCAATACTATTTTTACCTCTAACCTCTTTTATTTAGACTTTTTTGTCCTGGTTTGAAATAAATAGTTTTTAAATGCCCTTGATCTTTATTTTAGTTTCCCTCCTTTTTCCTCCCCTTTTGCCTTCTTTTCTTCTGTCTCCTCCTTGCTCTTCTCCTACACTGCATCCTCTTTCACTTCCTCCTCCTCCTCCTCCTCCTCCTTCTCTTATATATTCTACGAGTCTGATCTGATCTCTGTGTCCAAGGAGCGTCACGGAGGCCAAATTAGATCAAAAGCAGGTAGCCTCGTCATGAGCCACCAGACTGTTTCCTGCTCGTCCCTGCTTCTGTGTTTCCTCCTCCACATCAACCCACATCCTTTTGTTTTCTTTTCTTGATTCGATACTCTGCTTTACTTTCTTTCATAACTATTCTGCTCATGTTTCGGGTGTTTATTTAAGTTCCTATACTTGTGTTTTCTTAACCTTTCTCCTTTTCCTCCTCCTCGTCCTCCTCCTCCTCCTCCTCCTCCTTCACTTTTTTCTGATCTTTTTTTTGCACGAGTTTGCTTCTTTTCTTTTAGTGCCAGACCATACCCTTTTTCCTCTCGGTCAGACATGTCAACGAAAATGTATGAAGTCCTGTGTTTAAATGTCCAAGAAAAATTAACGTCCAGTAAGTTATTTCTCGTTAAAGACATGTTCTGAAGTAGCAGTAAAATAATTATAAAACGATGACTCAAGGAGCTCGACAAATCACTTCAAACCAAAAACATCCAATATTTCCTGCTCGGTTATCTCATTGCTTCGTTATGTTGCCTTGTTGTTAAGGGCAGACCAAGCCGAATGGATAGTTTTTGTGTGATGTGTACTTGCTTCTTAAAATCGATACCATGTACTTCTTCGTATATATATATATATATATATATATATATATATATATATATATATATATATATATATATATATATATATATATATATATATATATATATATATATATATATATATATATATATCATGTGATGTAGATTTGTGTTGACGTTTTGCGTTTATCATTTTTCTCATCTGGTTTTGTTACCCTTCTGTCTACTTTTCTTTTCTAATCGCCTCCCTCCCCCACCCCGTCTCTCTCTCTCTCTCTCTCTCTCTCTCTCTCTCTCTCTCTCTCTCAATGTAAGGAAGCTTTAAACTGCATCGTCAGTAGCCTCCAAGGTAAAATATCCCATAAATGTATATTCTTTTTTCCTTCATTGGCGGGAAAAAGTTACTCATGGATCAAAGCGAGTTTCATAATCCATGAAATTAATTGTCGTCGCTCTGAGCCCGAATACAAAATATCTAGATATGACATTCTTTTATATTGGTTAGATACGACTGAAACTCGAGAACACACACACACACACACACACACACACACACACACACACACACACACACACACACACACACTCACTACCAGGACGTCGTCTTTCATGTACTGTAATAATCATTATTTTGTTAAAGGTCGCACCAGAGTCATTAAATTAGATATTAGAATTTATAGTTTAACTCAGTTCAGAGCTATAATTCGCTAATTAATTACAACACATATATTCGAGACTGAATAGTTAACTTCTAAAACAGAGTGAAATTAATGAAACATTCTAGGTTTTCCTTCAAGGATTATATGAATCGTTTTCACAAGCCAGTCCGGTAAGGCCACTTTTCCGGTGAGAGCGCTTCTGATGTAGTTTTAACTCGTACATACAAGGGTTAACGTTATTTGGAAAAAATTACACCATTACTTGATTACTCTTGTCTTACCGAGATATTTTACAGTCAGAGTTGTCCTTAAAAAGTAATTCAACAGTATGTTATTATATCCGATGGTGCAAGAGTATAACATAAAAGTGAAAAGTAATTTTTTTCTTAAGGTTAATTTCACAGAAAAAATGTAAATTATATTAATGACACATAGAATACAGAGTACTACTAAAAAAAAAATAGGTACCTGGAGAGGACACTACAATCATTTACATTTAATAATATTGATTATCACTGTGTGTGTGTGTGTGTGTGTGTGTGTGTGTGTTTGTGCGCACCTGTCAGCTTACCTGTATGCCATTGTCTGTCTGTTTCTCTGTCTGTCTGTCTGCTTCTTTGTCTTTTTCTTTTTCTCTTTTTTCTCTTTCCTTCCTTTTCTCTTTTCTCATTTTTTCTCTTTCACTCCTTCGCGAAATACAGAATTCCCTAGAATGAATTTAAACTTTACTGAACATCGAATATTCATTATTGAAGAGAGAGAGAGAGAGAGAGAGAGAGAGAGAGAGAGAGAGAGAGAGAGAGAGAGAGAGAGAGAGAGAGAGAGAGAGAGAGAGAGAGAGAGAGAGAGAGAGATTACCTGACTATTATGACGTTATGAAGCGCTCATTCATACTTATACCGTGTGTGTGTGTGTGTGTGTGTGTGTGTGTGTGTGTGTGTGTGTGTGTGTGTGTGTGTGCATTTCAGAGCGGTTTATTATTATGCGCTTATCTAATCTACTTTGATGTAATATCGTCTGTAGATTATGAAGATTCTTTCCAAGGGTCGCATTATTGCTGTGAAAAAAAGAAAAAAAATCCAATGTACCTTTTTTTTTGTTTGCTTCAACCTCTCGAAATGTTAATGCTTTTGAACTCCACTGAACTGGAATATCGATGGAAGGCCGCAGATTCTACACCTCCGAATCTAAACCCTACTCTTTTACCACGCGTTGATACATGTCTATTGCTGCAGGCTACTCATGAACGCAGGTGAAGCAGAAACAACAGTCCGTATATTATATCCTTTGCCCGTGGACGTGTATGGGAGCCGAGAGCTTAGAGGACTTCCACCAAACAAGAGTACACTTCATCTCTAGTCCGATTGCTCTTCTATTCACTTTTTTGTCATAGTTCTTTGATATTCTTTATGTGTGTAAGCTCGAAAATGAAGCAAGCAAGGGGATTTTCTTTTTCCCCTAAGGTAATTTTTTGTCCTACGTTGAAAGTAACAGAAAACAGAAGTAACCTGTATGAAAGAAAACGATTTCTAGGGTAACTACTCGAAGTTTACACCTAAACCTCGAGAAGTGTGGGCGGGCTAGCAAGAAGGGCACGGGAACAGCATCACACCACCACACTCAAACATAATATGCTTAAAGAATTCCAGCAGCTGTTAAGGGATCACGTGTTTTTACATTAATTATGACCATTTTCATGTGTTCCTTTAACTTTTTTCCATATTTCCCAAGTTTTAAGAGAACGTAATTTATATATATATATATATATATATATATATATATATATATATATATATATATATATATATATTCACATCATGTGCCATCGCATCACATGTGAGAATCTGAATGTTGGCTGTTTCATACTTTTACCCTTAAAGTCCATTTTACCCCTTCACACACACACACACACACACACACACATTGGGAGCCCACGTCATCATCCACGTGTTGCGTCACCAGCCGTTATCCCGCACTTCCCCGGCACATCGTAATGACGGACCATGGGAATGTTCGGCGTCTGTGACGTCACACCACGGGATGCATGTCATTACCAAGGGTGCGGGCAGGACAGGACCTACCCGCACATGCCTCCCTTTCCTGACGTAACACATATTTTTGCCAGTCATCCGAAAAATATAGTTAGGAAGCTTTCCAATAGTAAAATACATATCAACGTTCTAAATATATTGCATAAGAAGCGAAGAAGCCCACACTAAGTACACTACAACTAGTTTGAGTGTAGGAGGAGTATATAATTTAAAACAACTTCTTTAAAAAAAAAATCTTGAGGAAGATGCCTGTCGAGGAAATGAGTGAGAGAAGAGAACTGTTACATGAGTAGACGGGCAGCGTTGAGAGCCGAGTCCACCTCCTCGTTCCTCGGGGGTGGGCGTGGATCAGAGGCCGGTAGAAACCAGACTGCAGCAGTGCTCAGGGATGACCGGTCTGATGCTCAGTATAACCTAAGTTACAAAAACAGAGACTCGTGTTTTGTGTGAAGAAATACGCAACTACTTTTTTTGTATGCTTTTGTCATGTAAATAGTTTTGTCGAGTGAGAAAAACTATAATATATCCTCGTTTTTTGTCCTCAGAGCCTGGTGGAACAATGCTGTAGACCTCTGAAGCTTCAGGGAAGGTAAATAAATAAATATTAATGTTAATTGAAGGAATGATCACATAAGAGCATGATTATTTGGATATCAAATTATTGGGTATCCTGAAAAGGGGGCTTCAGTTATATGTCTACTAAATTATTTGGTTTTTAAATAAACAGGAAATTTGTGCTTGTACCATCGAAAATAATACAAACAAAATAAGATTTATCGTTGACAAAAAGCGTGTGCCAATTAAGTGACCATAAATATGAAAACTAAAATGGTTTGTAGATAGATAGACGGTACACACACACACACACACACACACACACACACACACACACACGCCACGCGCGCACACACACACACACACACACACACACACACACACACAACGGTCCGGTAGCTCAGGGGTAGAGCGTCTGCCTCACAATCAGAAGGACCAGGGTTCAATTCTCCGGCCGGGTGAAGATAAGTTGGGTTTGTCTTCTTTCACGTGTAGCCCCTGTTCACCTAACAGTGAGCAGGTGCGCGCCGTCAGGCAAGGAGTTGTGACCTCGTTGTCGCGGTGTGTTGTGTGTGAGTGGTCTCAGTCCTACCCAAAGATCGGTACTACGAGCTCTGTGCTCCTCCGTAGGGGAACGGCTGGCTGTGTCGAGAGAGACCCGCAGCAGACTAAGAGGTGAATTACACACACACACGCACACACGGACACACACACACACACCATCATCATCATCAACATCAACCTCTATCATTCACTGTTGGTTGATATATTCTCCTGCATTTAAATGAAGGAGATTCATACATCTTTCATCTTTTTTTTTCTTTTTTTTTTATTGTTCTGCCTGCGTGTGGTGACTGACGGTATAAAAACAATGTATGTTTCTGTTTGATGCTTCCCGTACTTGTGGGCAGTGTTTGGCCGAATAAAGGACTTTCTGGGTTATCAAGTGACAGCTTATACTCTCAACATAGTTTCCCAAAAAGACAAAGCTGACACAGTCGATACATATCCCTAATTAGTTAAATCACTAGAGTGTTCACATGGCACCAGAAACTTGATTTCACTCACCTTTTCATTCTATTTATAAAGACGACGTGAAGATAAACGCGCTGCCATGAATGACGCAAAATTGCTTTGTTTTGAAAGCAGGTGAAATAAAAGCGATCGATCAATCCTTTCTTGTCTGTTATATTTTCCTACGAAATAATTTGAATTATTTGAATGATATATCATAGTACTCCCTCACTGTCCTTTTTAAAGAAGCGATGAGAGGATTGCATTTTCGTCTCCTTCACCCACTGGGATCGGATCGCATAGTGCTGCTCTCAACTTGCTCGAAGCGTGTTAAGTCCCCATAAAAACTGCTCAACAAACTAGCTGATCTATGTCGTGTGTGTGTGTGTGTGTGTGTGTGTGTGTGTGTGTGTGTGTGTGTGTGTGTGTGTGTAACGTTTTGAAATAAGTTTGTTTGTGGGTGGGTTTAAGAGAGAGAGAGAGAGAGAGAGAGAGAGAGAGAGAGAAGGGAAATATCGGAAAATTCAAACAAATAATACATATTTTTGTTTATTTACAGATATGACATTGTTAACTAACGTAAAAAACGGTGTGAAATAAATACATAACGACTAGTAGCGGATATGTGATTACAACACACACACACACACACACACACACACACACACACACACACACACACTCTAACAAACAAACAAATAAACAGGAGGCGTGTGTGCGTGACAAAAACCTGCTTGTGATGGCTTTGGAAACATCCATGGAATAAATCTTACTCTTTCACAATCCACTCACACCTGTATTGTTAACCAAGACTTGCGTTAGTATTTTCAACTAATATAGAAAACTAAGAGTCGTTAGGAGCTTGTGTTTGAAGTTGTTCTAGATGGCTGTGTTTGTGTTTACTTGATTATTTACTGCTTATGTGAAATTGACTAAGATTTATAATGCTACCTGAACGAAGGACTGACTAATAGGGTTTCGCCGCTGAACTTTTCCTGATGATTTGGCTTTGCTCACCGATTTTACACTACTATTGATTTTAAGCCAGTGACCGACAAACCTTATTCCTTCCCGCATCTCTCTCTCTCTCTCTCTCTCTCTCTCTCTCTCTCTCTCTCTCTCTCTCTCTCACACACACACACACACACACACACACACACAAATAAACAAATAGACAAGCACGTGAAAAAAAAGTTTTCATCCGGAACATGATATGACTGAGAATCTCTGCGCTACGCGAATCTGTTGCATTATAACGCAACTCAGGTAAACAACATGAATAACTTTCCACTTCCTCAACTGACGCCACCCTAGTGTCAATTTGTACTTACAATTTCAAAGCTTTTATATATTTTGTCCAGTGTTATCATGACGTAGACACCAAAACAGAGAAGTAAGGAAACCATGTATGAGGCTTACTCTTGTATGCATTTATAAAACTAAATGCACATGTACACTGTAATTAAATCAGGGGCCCGCTGCCTGAACCGCCACTGAGAGAATGACTTCCATTACCTTTGAAGCACAAGGGAAAACTCCATTGAGTTCCTTCGCTCGGGAATGTTATGGGGCAGGGTAGGGATTATGGTCCAGCCATTGTACTCACATCTTCCCCCGCCGCCTACAGACCCTGTGGCTAAGGAAGCACAGCTTACCATTTATGATGCTTCCGTAACCTGAAGCATCATCACAACTTTAATGAGTAATTGTGACCTCAGGGAAAGGTACAGGCGATGAATAACCTTGAGAAAGGCTTGACACTCTCTGGTGACATGCCCAGCGCGAAGACCGTTGCTTACAACTCCACGGAGCAGAGCTTGGTGGCGAGGTAGTAGAGGTGGAATGAAGTGGCGGCCATGGACACCATGTTACCAATTGCAATAATAATGTGAGTCCGACGGAAGGCGCGGAAGAGACGCATGTAGTGGGGGCAGTTGGCGAGGACACCCGGCCTGCTGCTCCCGACCTCCTGCCCCAGACCCGCCTCGCGCTCGATGGCCATCTGAGGAACGAAAGGCCGTTAGTCAGGTGCGGAAGGTGACGTGCATGGCAGGCGAGGGAGGAGGCGGTACCATTACATGACTCAGTGTGTGTGTGTGTGTGTGTGTGTGTGTGTGTGTGTGTGTGATAGCCTTTCTCTCTTCTCTCTCTCTCTCTCTCTCTCTCTCTCTCTCTCTCTCTCTCTCTCTCTCTCACACACACACACACACTGTGAGGTAAGCGTGTGATAATTACCTTGACTGTGATGAGCTTGGTGAGGACAGGTGCCAAGTACAGCCTAATGCCGAGGTTCACCAGGAAGCATGTCACCAAAATGCCGCCCTGCGGAGGGAAGCGAAACATGTATTTGAAGCTCACTCATAATTATGATATTTTATGACATTTTATCCTATATTGACAGATGTTTCATAGTCACTTAAAGTATAAAAATGATATTCCTGCATTACTAGGTGCATACATAGATACATATATACCGTACCCATATAAAGAGACATATAGACAGACAAGCAGAGACAGAAAAACAGATAGAGACACAAACAGATGTAAGTGAATGTGTGTGTGTGTGTGTGTGTGTGTGTGTGTGTGTGTGTCTCTCTCTCTCTCTCTCTCTCTCTCTCTCTCTCTCTCTCTCTCTCTCTCTCTCTCTCTCTCTCTCTCTCTCTCTCTCTCTCTCTCTATATATATATATATATATATATATATATCCATCTCGTATATCCATCCAGCCATCTGTGTGTCTGTGTGTGTGTATATATATATATATATATATATATATATATATGTATATATATATATATATATATATATATATATATATATATATATATATACACACACACACACACACACACACACACACACACACACACACACACACACACACACATGCGCAAATATGGTGCCTATACAATGTTTCGGAAGTGTTTATCTATGGTCTCAGCCTCAGTAATAAGGAAGCCATCAAAAAGGCCCTCTAACGTGTATACGTGACCCGCGCCACGAAAGCTGAAGGCTGCCGGGAGAAGGGAAGCACCGCAAAAAAATAAGTAGGGTCCCAACCCTTCACTCCTCACCCTACACTACAGAAACAGCCGCCATCTGTTTCCTTTCGCCCCGCTCATCACGCTGCCATTTTTTGTTTTTTTGTACATTAATGTTTTGTCTATACAATGATTCGATCTCATCTGTAAGCATCTGATTATTCTTTTCAATTTTCATTTTTAACATGGCTTTTCTACACTTCCTATCGCACCGTTCTTTTTCTGTTGCAGTACTTTACAATGAATTTAAAGGCTCAGTGGCTTTCATCAGTGCAAAACCATAATTATGGGATAGGGATTCTTCAGCAAACAGTATAAGGAGCAGCGTTGCGTAATGAATGAGAATGTCTGAAGAACGAGCGCGGGAGAAAGTTACGTAAAAGTTTGTACGACTCTGGTCTTACTCGGTACGATATTAAGTAAACTTGCAGCTGTATTCGGTAAACGCATATTACATGAGGATTATAAGAAACCCATACACACGACTCCTTTCTTCGCTATATATATCTCGTCAAATTAATCACACTTCCATACGGGACACTTACTGACCAAGCAAACGATACCATTGAGTATATACTTTTTTTTTCGGTGTCTGGACGATATTACCGATCTATTGAAAAAATTCAATGAGGCAGGAACGGCTTGATGCCACCCTGCCTCGCCCGCCACCCCCGGGAACCCTGCCACTCGACGTTGCCAAGAGAAAAATATTACGACTTGATCCCCTTCATTATTGTCTTCGCCTTCCTTTCCCCTTTTCTTATATCTTTTTCGTACCTCCATCTTTTTCTTTCTATTTCTCTGGTTCCTCCTTGTCGTCTTATGGAATCCTAAATTGGTGTTAAGTTTCGATGGTGGTCTCTCTCTCTCTCTCTCTCTCTCTCTCTCTCTCTCTCTCTCTCTCTCTCTCTCTCTCTCTCTCTCTCTCTCTTCTTCTTCTTCTTCTTCTTCTTTCTTTCTTTATTTTTTACGCGCCTCATGGCGGGTTCACCCCACGCTGACCAGCGACCACTACGCTACGCTCTCTCTCTCTCTCTCTCTCTCTCTCTCTCTCTCTCTCTCTCTCTCTCTCTCTCTCTCAGCGAGACATAAACACCCGCCAATCTTTGTTCATTTACGTTACTTTTTTAGGCCTTGTGTAACCTTTAAGAAGAAGCCTCCCTCCAGGATGGGAATTTACGCTAAACTTTACCACACCTGGTTTTCCTCTTTTTATTGTTATACTTTATGCCTCAGATTTCAACGAACTTTCCTCTTACCAATTAAACTCAATAAGGTTATCTGCTATATTTTCATAAACTTATTGAACAGTACTGATAAAATTATTTCCTTCGCCTTAGAACGTTGAAAACTACTTTGAAGAACACTGGTCAACGTTGTTATTACTGTCTTTTTAACCCGGTAGCAGCGACGGGCCAAATTTGTGGCTTTACAGTGTACCAGCCACGGGCCAAATTTTTGCCATGATATAAACCCCCCCAAATAGATTATGCATTAACTGATCACAAATGCGTTGATATATGTTATGAAATGGTTTGCGTGAGTGATGATTTTTTCTCATTTTTCTCGCAGCTACCGGGTTAACAGTGGATCGAAATGAGGACACCGATATTTATGCCCGTTTGGACCCTTTCGCTATAGTTGATGGGAAGTTTTCTTTGACTCGTTTTCCTTCAGTAAGTGGACCTGAACTATGGCGCTGCTTCTTTAACGACCCCGAGACCCACTCAGCCTCGGGACACGCAGCGAAAAAGCAGACAGACAAGTGAACCGCGTGTGGCGTGCCGGTGATCACGTAACCCTTGATGTCTGACTCTCTCTTTTCTCTCTCTCTCTCTCTCTCTCTCTCTCTCTCTCTCTCTCTCTCTCTCAGTTACCTACGACCGGCTCTCTTTCATTCCCGTAGCCTGGTTCTTCCTCGTATCTCTGGCAGCTTTAACTCTCTCTCTCTCTCTCTCTCTCTCTCTCTCTCTCTCTCTCTCTCTCTCTCTCTCATTCGCTATCAGTTACCAGTTATATATTCTCTTCACTTCCAAACGCTCTGCCAAGTTTTAAAGAAATATCGATAAAAAGAGAGAGAGAGAGAGAGAGAGAGAGAGAGAGAGAGAGAGAGAGAGAGAGAGAGAGAGAGAGAGAGAGAGAGAGAGAGAGAGAGACTAAGTACTCTTAATTAGTAGCTAACAAAGGCCAAGGTCTATGTGTAACGGCCTTTTGGACACTTCCGATCGTGAAATGTCATCACACAATGGATCTTTTCGAAACTGCTTGTTGTTATTTTCTAATGGTGCATAGATGTTGCAATGGATTTTAGCCTATTAAATAATCCACATCCTTGAAATAAATATCAGTGGTTAAAGGTTATTGGTCTAAAACAACAACAACAAAAATAAAACAATGTACTTCGTCTGAGCCTTTGAATCGAATAAATCTGAAGACCTGTCTACGTGACCTTGAAACAAGCCGCGACCTCTACTACGCTTCTGTTGGGCCGTGCGTCCGGTGCGTAGTCCTGAGAATGGACTGTCCGGCTACGGCTTCCTCCACACGCGGCGCCCCGCCACGCACACACCTCTCCCTCCCACTTCTTTTTTTCTTCTTATTTTTAGCCCTGGACTCCTATGGTTGTTTTTCATCCAGTTAGCGGAGAAAAGCCACGTTGGGCGTAGTATTTTTTTGTGAGTGGATGATAACTGTCAGGCTTCTTTTCTTTAAATAGAAATGGTGAGATCTTTGCCAGAAAAAAATGATGCTGAGGCAGAGTCGTAGATGGGAAAGGAGGAAGAGGAGATGGAGGGAGGGGGAGGACGAGGAGGAAAAAAAGGAGGAGGAGGAAGAGGAGGAGAAAGAGGAGGGGGGAAGAAGGAGGAGGAGAAGGAGGGAGGGAGGAGGAAGAGGGAAGATAAAAAGGAGTAAGAGAACATGAGGCACAACGAAAAGCGAGTCGGGTACAAACGAGCATTGTTTACTAAACACTATCTGACCTGCATCATCTGGTGGTTGTCCCAGAGGTGCGTCGGGTGGTGCCTCGTGTAGGTGACCACGGCCACCAGCATCAGCACGGCGTTGGTCAGAAAGTAAAGTGGGAAGAGCACCTGCTGCACCTGCGCGAACACGTGTCTCGGCACGCTGAGGAACAGAGCCAAACCTGCACAGGGAAGACAGGGAAATATTGGATTGCTGCGGCAAAACTCTTGCGTGCTAACACATGAAGTTGTTGCATGTTTGAATCTTTTAATCTCAGGAAGATTTTTTTACGGAATATTATATGATGAAGAAACGTCAAAAAAATAGCAAGAAAATCAATGAGTATCCATTCTTCATGAAAAAGTTTAAATGAAAGGATGGATGTACAGTAATAGGTAGGCTTCTTCATCATAGTCTGGCAGCGGAAGAGATGAAAGTGATAATACTGCATATGTGATTTAAAAATACAATTGACATCTGACTTGTTACTGAAATGTGTTCATTGGTGTAAAGATGACGGGTGGTTTCGCATACCTGATACGAAGGTCATCCAAACTTGACTCCCGAAGACGGTGCTGACGGCAGCGATGTAGAGGAGGCGGGTGAGGGTGGAGGCCTCGGTGGCATGTCTGCGTGAATCTGGGAAGAGTCGAAAGGCGAGGTACACCACCGCCACGATGGTCACCAGGTGGGCCGGCTGGGAGTGTTCCATCAGCTCCCTGGGGTGGAGGCAACACGTCTATTAGTGTTTTTGTGCGTGTTTGTTTATGTGTGTGTGTGTGTGTGTGTGTGTGTGTGTGTGTGTGTGTGGTAAAACTTTTCTTAAAAAAATTTCAAATTGGTGGTTGGCGTAGTTTCAAAATATTCTTCCTGAGGCAGTCATTGTACCCAGGCCCTCGAGACAACCAGCAGCACGACGGTCCCGGCGCAAGGGTTCTTTTTGGTCTCCTAGTAATCCCCCGCACACCAGGCTGACCACTTTTTCTCAAGCCTGGTGTGTAATGTTAAGTAATAGCAATGTGTGTCCTATTTTCGCTTAAGGTTTCGAAACAACTCCCCTTGATGAAAGCATGGTTAGAAGGGCACTGGGTGAAGCCTCACTGCTATTATGGTGATCCATTTAAATTAATGTTTTTTTTATAATCTGGCTTCCCCTTCCTATAAATATCTAGATGTTGCGATATGTTTAGTAATATATATATATATATATATATATATATATATATATATATATATATATATATATATATATATATATATATATATATATATATATATATATATATATATATATATATATATGTGTGTGTGTGTGTGTGTGTGTGTGCGTCAGAGAGAGAGAGAGAGAGAGAGAGGACCTATATGTCGATATACAAATGTTTGTTTTTGTTAAAGCTAGAAGAGGCATCCCAACAGACTAAATTAGCCATCAAGAGTTCCTAGACAGGTGAGGCCGAGGCATTCTTTAATGGATCGATAACGTTTCGCCGCTCCTCAGCTCATTCCTCAGAGGTACCCGCGCCCCCACCCGGAGCCCCAGCAGCAGCACAGGCAAGACACACCATACCCACACCTCTATGGCCGGCGATGGAAACACACACACACACACACACACACACACACACACACACACACACACTGACAGTAAGTAACTTACCTGTACCATGGCGCCGGTTCCTTGTGTTCCTTTTTAGCTTCGGTCTGGAAGCTGCTGTACTTCTTCGCGTACTCCTTTATCTGGGCCTTGGTCACCTTCGTGGGCTCCTTCTTGTCGTCCACAAAGCTGTCCAGTTCCTGTCGTGTGAGGGCGTCGGGAGAGGAGGAAAACACTCCAAAGCCGCTGAAAGCCTTCGTCTTGTGCATTTCATCGGTGCGAAATTCAGAAATGGAGTGAAATCGGTTACGGAAGCTTGTCATTGACCTTCCTGATGCCTTCGTAACGTTAGCGCCAACCTCAGCCAGCGTCATATTGGATAGGTTTAGACTTGAGGTAAACATGAAATCAAATTAAAGAAAAATCACGTTCACCGAGGTAACTGTAGAGTTTCGTTGGCCGCACCGTTAGTCTTCTTCGGCTTGTGTGAATTCGACCGACGAGTAAATAACGTCTGCTCTCTGAGGGAAGGTCACGCGAGTCTGTCTGCTGCTGACTAGACGATTGCCAGGCAAGATTACGTGGAGGTGTGCTCGCGCCGCTCCATTTATCCATCTGGTAAGCGTGAGTTGCCAGCGAGGCTGCGGGATACTTGGTAACCTGTCGGAGATGGAGTAGCTTCGATGGAGTGACGTCACGTGCCATTGTTTGTTGGATTGGGTGTGAGACACATCGGCTTCTTTATTCTAAGACTTGTTTGTTCTGTAGCTCGTGGATGCCGGCATATCGTTATCGGCTGGAAACAGATAAAACATAAAAAGGAAACGTTCGGCATTGGCCGGGTGCCAAAAGCACGAGTTGTCTCATATAAAACCAGTGTTTCCCGGTACGAGGCTCGTGTTGTACGCAGCCCTTGTAACGTTTTTATTTACTTAATATTTCTTTAATTAAGAGGCTCTAAATGAAGGTATAATTTAGAAAATATGTTGTTCAATGGACAGACAAGTAAATGCTTCGCGAGGGGAGCATCTCCCAGCTGTCACGTACGCCTCTCTCTTTCTCTCTTTGCGTCACGTGCTCTCGGCGTCGTCGAGAAAACTCTCTTCCTTACGTAACATCTGATGACGTCACGGATGCTGCGGATACATTTGTAGGAATTCTCGCGACGGAATTGAAAATGGAGCCATAAATGTGCTCCTCATGATATGATTGCGATATAATGGATGGGTGAAATTAAATATATAATCAAAATACACTAAGCGGTGATCAGTCAATTGATCTCTCGGCTGATGGCATCACCCAATGAGAAATGGCGAGGAAGGAAACGGTTTAATCGCTGCCTCTTCCATTTCCAAGCCTTTCACTCACTCCTCCTTGCCGCTTCCCTAGAAGTTAGCCCAAGCATTGGAACACTTTCCTCTTTACCTGCCAGCCTCGCGTAACCATCCTCCTCTCCCTACTCCTTCCTCACGCAGCTCTCTCGGCTCCTCCCACTCTGGACCCCCCGCCTCCTCAACAGGTGACCCTGGCACCCTGCCTGCCTCCGCGGCTGTTCTCGAGGGCAGAGGCGACGTGACCGACGCCGTAGCTGCCGCAGTGACAAGTTTTCTCGACACTAGACACAAGGCGTCGCGGAATGAGAGGTTATTGGGTCAAGGGGCATTTTGATGGCTCTCGTTGGCGGTGAGGAGCGGACGAATTTGTTGCAATCCTTAGCCATTTACGTGATGACTGTGATGATGATGATGATGGGGATGACAATGACGGTTATGATGATGATGATATTAGTAATAATAATAATAATAATAATAATAATAATAATAATAATAATAATAATAATAATAATAATAATAATAATTATAATAATAACAATAACTTGTCATTGCGGCAGCCACGGCGTCGGTCACGTCGCCTCTGCCCTCGGGAATAATAATAATAATAATAATAATAATAATAATAATAATAATAATAATGAAAATATCAATGAAAAAATGATAACAATAATAATAATAATGATAATAATAATAATAATAATAATAATAATAATAATAATAATAATAATAATAATGATAATGATAATAATAATAATAATAATAATAATAATAATTATTATTATTATTGTTATTATTACACTACTACTACTACTACTAATGATGATGATGATGATGATGACGCTGATTATAATAATTATAATAATAATAATAATGATATAATAATAATAACAATAATAATAATAATTATAATTAATAATAATAATAATAATAATAATAATAATAATAATAATAATAATAACAATAATAATAATATAATATTGATAATAATAATAATAATAATAATAATAATAATAATAATAATAATAATAATGATAATAATAATAATATATTGATGATAATAATAATAATAATAATAATAATAATAATAATAATAATAATAATAATAATAATAATAATAATAATAATAATAATAATAATAATAATAATAATAATAATAATAATAATAATAATAATAATAATAATAATAATAATAATAATAATAATAATAATAATAATAATAATAATAATAATAATAACAATAATAATAATAATAATAATAATAATAATAATAATAATAATAATAAAAATAAAAATAATAATGAAACTAATAATAATGATGATGATGATGATGACAATAATAATGATGATAATAATAGCAGTGATAATGATAATATCGGGATGTTATTGATCAGTTATTCCGGCGCTGCGGCCTGACTCAGCAAAAGTGGTTCAAGGGTGGCCTCCATCAAAGTAAGGTGTTTTCCCTCTCCCTGATCCGGTTTTTCCTGTTAATTAAATATGTCTCCATTTTCATTAATTAAAATCATGGCTGTTTTTTTTAATAGTTTTCCATCTCCGAGAAAATAAATAGATTTTTACGGTAATCACTTAACTGTCCTTTTTACGTAGATCTACACTGATGCCATCTTTCTCCCTGAGCTTGCGTCTCTTCACAGTTTTCATCGCTTCTTTAATTCCATTTGTTGTTACTGGTGGCATCTCTGTGACAACTTTACTTACTGTATTCTGGGATGGGGGGAGGTAATTGTTTGACTTTTGTAGTCCATCGTAGGACACTTGTGATTACAGTACAATGAGCAGACCTTACTCATGACTGAATGGACATATTCGTAGAGTTTATTAACATCCTAATCACTCTAGGTAGATTTTGGGGCTTGTATTTTAGAACTCTTTAGTTTGTGTCTTTCGTTTAATGTAAATGTTTCGGATGATGGTTACAAGCGACCATTAACTCTATCTGATTTTGCAACGTTGTTTTATCTTCCCTCGTACTACCTTCAGCCTTGCCCCTCCGGTAAAATGCAGAGCCGCTCTTAAGTACTTTTTGCTCTTAACTAAACCTCCTCGTCTCACTATAACATATAACATATTGTTTCATATTCGACAGCTCCCCCATGAGAACTAACAAACTTTACTTATCAAAGTCCATGGATTGTAGACGCAAAAGTTCATTTACCAAAGTTGGCCTGTTCCATTACCCAGGATATACTTTACATTTCTTGCTGCGGAATGTGCCCGATCGCCACCGTAATCAGGTACTCCTTCGCTGCTAAATATTTTCGTCCGTTCTTTTAAATTTCTGGTCATTTGCGGAGGTGGCCAGTCAGAATCCCACCCCCTGCTGGTTCATGGCGTTGTGGTGGGTGGAGCAAGCTTCAGGTGTGACTGCACATGTCTGCCTTGACCCTACTAGATCGTTGCAGCAAGCAAGCCTGTTCACTGTGCCAAGGTGGTGCTCCAGAAACAGGTAAATATAAATATGTGTGTGTGTGTGTGTGTGTGTGTGTGTGTGTGTGTGTGTGTGTGTGTGTGTGTGTGTGTGTGTGTGCGCAAGTTGTTCGTATGTCCATGAGATTTATACTTCTTCCTCTGCTTATTACTTTCTTATCACTTTTCAAGACGGTTGGTCCCCATTCATTTCGTATATCAACAGAAAAATAAATCAACACACACACACACACACACACACACACACACACACACACACACACACACACACACACACACACACACACACACACACACATACACACACACACATATTCACCATTCCGTTGCGCAACTGGTAGAGCGCTGCGCTGCCAGGCTTCACGGTTTGACAGCGCGATAGTTCGAGCCCGCTCAGGCCGGATTCTTTCCGTTGACTAGGAGTGATTACTGTCCCCCCTTGAGCAAGGGGGATGGGGCAAGGCCTTCTAAAAGGAGAAGGCCTTGGATGGGGTGTGTGGTGTGTGAGGTCCTGGCAGTACCCATAGATCGACGATAAAGAGCATTTGCTCATGTCGGGAGGGTACCTGCTACACACGCACGCACGCGCGCGCACACACACACACACACACACACACACACACACACACACACACACACACACACACACACACACACACACACACACACACACTTTATTTATTTATTTATTTATTATTATTATTTTTTTTTTTTTTTGATAGAGCGGCGATTTGCGTGCACTATTGTCGTGTGGGGGAGAGGTCTGTTTTACCCTTTTTTGCCTCATTTGCTGCGCATAAGAACTGTTATTTGAGCATCTTTTACTATTAGTATTACTTATACATGTTTTTATTTATTTTTATTTTTTTTTTTACATTTTGCCCAGAGTACCGGTAGTCTTTCATGATGAGGCTTTTTGGCCGGCCCCATCCTCCCTGGAGCTCCACTTAATCCCCTTTAGGGAGTTTCGCTAGAGTCCAAGTTGATAGTTGGGTAGTTTTAGGACACTCGGCGATGACTGAAAATTGTCAGTTTGTTGCAGCGGGCGTAACTTGAAGCCGGGTCCTCCACGACACCGCGCCCACACGCTGACCACTAAGCCACCGGCCTCCGCCTCCTCTAACTACCTGTACTCCCCTGTACTAAAGTCATTGCAGCACTTAACTCATCTCAATGGATCGCAATGTCAGTTTCAATTATACTGATGGCAAAGCCTTACATATATTTCATCGATTTTTGCTTCTTTAAAACAAGCAATAAATCAGTGACTAGATCAAAATGGGCAGTAAGTGAGTCTGGATTCTATATAAAAAAAAATGCTTATGTATATTACCTCGTCACTTCTAATTCCTCAATAGGTGAAAAATATGACTAGGTATATATTCACTCCGTCGAAATATCTACTTTATTACCATTTTGCGAGGGCAGGATCCCAGCCCGAGCCATCCACTGGTCTGGTGAGTCGCCGGTCTGTTCTGAGCGTTCCATGCGGGCGGTCCGGAAGAGGCGTGGGTCGAATGTCTTGGTCTGGGTCATTCACCTCCCTTTGGACTTTACTAACGTCTTTCAACGGCCTTGGGTGCTACGTGAAGACTCACCCTAACTCCCGCCTTTCCCTCTGTAATATCTTTTGCTGCGACCCGACCTCATGTTGTTTCCGATGACGGGTGCGGAGCCGCCATTGACGTCAGAAGAGCCTTCCCTCAGCAGCAAGAAAACAGGAAGCGCAGGATTCCAAAACACTGCGGTGATTTACGAATACAACAATATTTCGATAGAAGAATATGCAGACAAAGAATACGAGGGGAAGGAGTTAGCTTGCGTGATGCCTGATATTCCATTTTAGCCATGACGGCGCTGCGGAAACTTGTCGCTCATTCATGTTTTATGCGAAGAGTGCCGCCTATAGAACCGGTCTGCCCTCTTCAAAGCAGCAGTTGACAGCCTGATCCTTGCAGAGTTGCACAGCCTCAGGTTTAGCAATTTCAGTGTGATTAAAGGTGTCTCTGAGGACCGTTTCCTGTCACCACGTTCCTTCGCATAAACTGGCAAGAGTTTGGTTCCATTGAGAAAATATTCTAAGGGTTGGTGCCGATGAGAACACATTCTAGGGAACAGGATAGATGCGACAAAAGTCTGCGTGGCCAGGCTACCTTACACCGCGTGCCCTCAGAGTGTCACAAAATCAATGCTCACTGCATTTATATATATATATATATATATATATATATATATATATATATATATATATATATATATATATATATATATATATATATATATATATATATGTGTGTGTGTGTGTGTGTGTGTGTGTGTGTGTGTGTGTGTGTGTGTGTGTGTGTGTGTGTGTGTGAGAGAGAGAGAGAGAGAGAGAGAGAGAGAGAGAGCGTGTGCATAAGTTGTTGGTTAGGCCCATGACATTTATCCATCTTCCTCTGTATTACTTTCATACCACTTTTCAAGACTGCTCATCCCCATTCATGTCAAATGTAAACATAAATAAATTGGTATACACACACACACACACACACACACACACACACACACACACACACACACACACACACACACACACACACACACACACACACACACACACACACACAAGACACACACACACACACACACACACACACACACACACACACACACACACACACACACACACACACACACACACACGTATGTATATAGCTATGTGTCTTGCTATTCCCATTTCTTAATGGCTGTTATTATGTACTGTGGTCTGTTTTCATATATATTTGCATTTTATCCATTTTCCATTAAGTTATACCCAGCACTGATCGCAAAATCCCTCTTCTGGCACTACCCACTGGGTCAGAGATTTGGTCAGTGCCTATGTCTCTGACTCTTGTGTCATGACGGGAAGGACACACCAATTGGAAACACTTACCCTAAAGCACACCGTTAGAGAGCTCCTCAATATATTACATCGTTTTCGAAGTCACTCCAGCTCGCCTCATAGGTCTTTTTATTTCGGGTTCAAGTAAAAGAGTTCATCCTGTTAGTTGTTAGTTCCGTTTTTAGAGTTTCTTCTTGAATTAGTATTTGTTCGATGTAAACCTAACTGTAATATCATTTTCCTCGGGGTCTGTCCCTCCTGTATTTTTCATAGCTTTTTTCAATTTCATCTTACGTTACTGCCGGGACACACACACACACACACACACACACACACACACACACACACACACACACACACACACACACACACACACACACACACACACATACACACACAATGACTGCCAGCCGAAATGAAGTACAGCAATATCTCTGTGTCCACGTTTTATTGATTTAGATGTATTTCCCTCATTCATATTTTTATGATTATAAAAGCACTCGTGTTAACTTTTATACGATCTTATCCTTAAGTCGGAAGTATTTATCTGCATTTGGAATCGACAATATATTTTGTTCTGTTTCAATACCTGTTTTTATGTGGGTTTGGCATACTTAATAAGATCCAAAAATTGCATCATGTATTTATCTCCCTCGTTTACGGAAGTGGCGTTGGCCCCCTGTGGTCCGTGAAGTAGCGTGGAGCTGCCTCGTTTCACCCAGCTGCGGCAGCCCCTTGGGCAGCAGCCCACGCCCCTTACGCTCCCCTATTAGGAGCAACGATAAGCCATTCAAGTGGCCAATTATTAGGGCGCTGCGGTGGGCCTCTACTTGATTGTCGGCACGTACTGCCAGGCCCGTCAGCCAGACAAGGGGAGACAGCTGGGGAAGCAGAGGTGGAGGCCAAAATAATAGACTAGGCGCATCAGACGCTGTGTGTACATATGTATGGTTACAGCCTGCCAGGGCGGATTGGAAAACATAATACCGTGCAGCTTGCCTGATTTGTTGTCACATTATTCCAATCAGATCTCTTTTTTTCCTCTGAAATAAAGAGGAAGGTAGTAAACATATTGGATGTGGAGTATAACAAGAAATCGAGAGTTAGTAAAGAAAGTTCCCTTTTCGAACAGCTTAGTAAGACCTTACTTGTGATGCGCGATGTAATTTTTTTCTTACCACTAAATACGTTGCAGCTGAGAAGCCGTTTCGTAAGCATAATGGAACGAAAAATATCTAATCTTTTCTTCAGAAATCTTACGAGGAAAGGTTTACGAAACGAAACTTTTTCGTCCTAATAATTGCTCACTAGCTTATAAGCTTAAATATTAAAAGAATTTACAGATATGAATTCAAAAAAAATTTTCTTGTGATTATGAATAAAAACAAATCTAAAACCGAGATGGAAACGGGTACACCTGAATGCCGCCTAACATTTTCTTTCAAGCAGCAACTTAATGGCAAAAAAATGCTTTCACAATTAGTTCATTCACAGTAAAAAAAAAGATAATGTACTAAGATTTTTTATCCAAGAATAAACATTTAATATTAACGCTATACAAAAGTTTCGTGACATCTCATTTAAAGTGGGTATTACAGTTTTGATATTCTTGCCGTATATATGCGAAAGACGTCTAAATTTAAAAGTGCTCCAGGTAAGGCATAAACAGTATCATCCCTGCGCAACAGATAATACGAATACGGGTTTATATGAGCAGGTTGTCTCTTGAAAAAACGTCTCCTTCGATGGGAATATGTCACAAACAATAAATAGTTGCTCTAAACTTTTTGGTCTACACAAATTAATTCAGAAAACAAAGTTGTTGCACGAAAATAAAATGAGTTTCCACCTTTAAAGTTCAGTGCAACACGATTGGTTCATTTGAAAATAAACTCGACTGTCACTTTTTCCGCCTTGATAATCGCTGAAGCAGGAATGCCTATGTCACCTTTTGTTATAGTTTTCTTTAAGTATGAGAACGTACCAACTAGTCTGTACCATATGGTGCGGTATGTGTGGTCCAATCATATATTCAAATTCTCTCTCTCTCTCTCTCTCTCTCTCTCTCTCTCTCTCTCTCCCCCCTCCTAATCAATATCCTCTTCATCGGCCCATCACTCTCGCGCACACATCCACAAGCTCATTGAGGAGCACAAATAGCCGTTCTATCGCCAAGCACTGCACGCATGAATCACCGCACGCACATTAAGAAGCCATTAATCTGCCTCACTCCTCGCCGCGCTGCCGCCCACGCCCCACGCAGCAACAGCCTCACACTACCTAGCGACTTCGCCGGACACGTGCACGGGAGGCTTGACTCAAAAGTAGTGTGGCGGCTACTTGTTGAATATCAAAGGACGGGAAAACTACAAAAGTCTATCATGGCCCGCACGGTGCACGGCAATTCATTGTGTACCACACATGTAAAGAACACTTCCGAAAAGGATCCATCGTAGTCTCAAAAATGTGTACAAATCAAATAGGTCGTTAGGTTGCGCTCTACATTCACTAAATAGAATGATCGAATAACGCGTTATCTAACTCTTACCCTGCCTTCGGTAACTTGACTAGACATGTTGAGTAAGAGTAGGTCAGTGCTCAGTGATTAAAGCTACCTCTGGTTACCTACCTGGCACACCATATCTACCGTGAAAAAGACTATTGGCAACCCACCTACGAACATTTCATCTTATTACTTAAAATTCTAATTAATTATTTTTCACGAAAAACTGCTTATAGAAAAATATTGTTAACTATATAAAGACAATTTGATAGTTGGCAGATTTAATTATTTCCAAAGTGATGTAAAAACTGGCAGATCATGTAACAATTCATACGTGTATCATTGTACGTACATAGGTTTATTCTCTCACACACAAATACCCACACATACACACACAGGATTACAAAACCCTGTGTCCCCGCCGTCCCACCCCTGGCGGGCTCAGTTTTCGCACGAGCTAAACTGTTTACTCAGCAATCTCCGTTATCTTTGCCCGAGACGGGCTGCCCCTTGACCATGGGTATGCCCCTCCCAAAGCGTGTACATGCACTTCACCACGCACACACTTAATTGTTCACACACACACACACACACACACACACACACACACACACACACACACACACACACACACACACACTCCACGGGCAAGGTTATTTACATTAAATAGCACAGCCTACACCCCCTCCACGCGCACATAACCAACCAACTCACGAGCGTACACACACACACACACACACACACACACACACACACACACACACACACACACACACACACACACACTGAGAAAAGTGGATATATGCCATTTTGCTGACATTACTACACAAGATTGTGCCAAACAAGTGGGCCGCAACCTTTCTTCTTACCTCATGTACACACAATATCTCTCTCTCTCTCTCTCTCTCTCTCTCTCTCTCTCTCTCTCTCTCTCTCTCTCTCTCTCTCTCTCTCTCTCTCTCCTAATTAAGAGTTGAATAATAAATCCTTTAATTATATTTCTTTCGTTACTCTTTTTAAGCACACATGTGACACTCCTGCCCCTCCTTCCACACCTTCTGTAGCCCCTCATTCCTGTCCTCCTTCCACTCCCCCTCCCATAACATCCCCTGCCCCTCCTCCTTCCCCGTCTCCTGATGTAACTCCCCTTCTCCCACTGAGTAAGACTCGTGAGGAAAAACTGGAGTTTTGCCTATGTGTGACGTCACTGCGTTTCGGGGAGGTTGCTGCGTCGTCACAAGAATTCCCGAGTATTGTCTCCTTGTTCTCCTCTCTCTCCTCCTCCTCCTCCTCCTCTTTTTTCTACTCCTCATCCTTGCTTTTTCTCTCTTCCGTAATCCTCAATTCCTCACTTCACTTTTCTTCACTTCCTAAATTCCTTGGCCATTTGGCCTTGGGGAATAGTATTGGCAGAGTCCTTGCCTTTTCCTTTCAACCTCCTCTCAACATCTCTACGCCAACTGCATTACACACACACACACACACACACACACACACACACACACACACACACACACTCCGGTAGCTCAATTGGTTAGAGTTAGACCGTTAGAGCGCCGCGCTGTAAGGCTTCACGGCCAAATAGGCGGCGGTTCGAGCCCCGCTCAGGCCGGACTCTTTCCGTTGACTAGGAGTGGTTACTGTCCCCCCTTGAGCAAGGGGGATGGGGTGTGTGGTGTGTGAGGACCTGGCAGTACCCAGAGATCGACAATAATGAGCACTTGCTCACGTCGTAAGGGTATCTGCTGGCGAGTCCAAATCGTGATCAGGCCGTGATCAGGCCGTGGTGAATTACACACACACACACACACACACACACACACACACACACACATGCACGCACACATTTTCTCGTTCAGTGTAAGGTGATCAGACCAACAGACCTGTGTACTTTCACTGTTATCTTAGTATAGGTGTGTGTGTGTGTGTGTGTGTGTGTGTGTGTGTGTGTGTGTAAGAGAGAGAGAGAGAGAGAGAGAGAGAGAGAGAGAGAGAGAGAGAGAGAGAGAGAGAGAGAGAGAGAGAGAGAGAGAGAGAGAGAGAGAGAGAGAGAGAGAGAGAGAGAGAGAGATTCTTGCCCAATATTGTAATCCCAGCTCGTATTTACCCTTCAAGAACTAAACTCTTCTCTACTTGAAAGCCTTCATGGAAACTGTAGTGGCGTTGCAACACACACACACACACACACACACACACACACACACACACACACACACACACACATGCCCTTCGCCGTGGGAGTCCTGGTGGGGTGAAGGCAGGACTGACGGGTGTTGGTGCCACAATGTCTGGCGACCTACTCCTTCCTGGACGTGGGAGGTCAAGGGGAGGAAGACCTGCAGAGCTGCACGTTGCGGCACAGTTAGGTACTTCTGCCATCCCCGCCGACTGGCCCGCTTTCGGCCTTGCCAACCAAACCACGTGGTCATAATGGAGTACCTCTGAAATCACACGGGAAGAAAGCACTTCCGCTCCGCTCGCATTGTAAGAAAGTTCTTCAACATTCTTTATGTAATGCATTAGTGTCAATCAAACCACTTAGTAATAGGAAGTTGTCACCTATTCAGACTGGCAACAGTGTCGCCATCCTCACCTAGTGTTCAAATGTTACGCATAACTCACATCCATTGTAATTGGAACCGTCCCACTCACAATACTTGGTGGTGAAAAGATGTTGCCCACACCACATGGTTCCATCTCTTGGTGATGGAACTAGATGAGGGAAACAATGACCGTTTCCCTGAGCCTTCTATATCACGATTCCATATTTTAATCCACCTCCTATTTATTCATTCATTCTAATGGACTTTAAGTGTTTTAAACATTTTAGTGAGGCACCCTTTCAAGTAATTTCTAAACTTTACATTTTTTTTGTCACAGTCTACCTCATTGCAAACTATATAGAATGATGAATGACAAAAAATAGTAATGATCTACTTCTCATGGACCCATATTGTTGTCAATGGTGTCTAAATGATCACGAACAAAATCTAATAATAGACCATTCGTTATGATGGCTGATGTTAATCTAGCAGAGAAGTAATCAGACAGACACATTAGGGACATATAATAATATATAACCATTATTGAAATTTTAGGAAACTTTGGGTTTTCCAACCTCTCAGGTATTGACTCGGCACTGTAGACTTTCAGCACACCCATGATATTGACCTGAAGATTTTGTTTATTTCCATCAAACATCTTTCAAATTGCACAAAATCGCATATTCTTTTGGTTCTTTACTTGAACATCGGTAACAACGACTGATCCTCCTGCTTGAATAGCATTTCAACACTTTATCAATATATTTTCATTTTTCCCCACCTCTGGTAGTTATTATTTGTTTTTCCAAATTTTATTCTTTGTTAGGTAAATTACATAGAGCAGTTTCCACAATGATGCATCACGAGCAGCTCTTCTTTCGAGACAGTAAACATATTGAAACTTTTAATGTTATAGAAATTTGGACCACATCATTTCGAAACAGGCGCGGCTCTCAACTGCTATCTCCCCCACTCCCCCTCACCGTAGCCAACTTGGGAAAGTTTTACTACAACTTCAATGGGGTTGGTTTACTGGTGTAGTAGCGCTTTGTTACTATTGCAGCGGGATGGGTTGCTCTCCCTTAGGATACGTTAAGCAGCCGTGATTCTTTTTTTTTTTCAGATCGCTCCTCATATCATCGGTCAACATAGATACATGCAGCAGAGCTGTCTTCGTTTATTAAATAACCCAGCACATATGTACCAGAAACATATGTTGAAATTCACATCAGATTTTAAGCGGTTGTTAAAAATACTTTAGGGACCCATAATAAAATATTCGAAGAAAACAGCTTTATAAAAGAGAAAGAAATTGGCTTGAGTAACTTAAAAGTTTTACTACGTTACTACTACTGCGGCTGTTACTACTACTACTGCTGCTGCTGCTGCTGCTGCTGCTGCTGCTGCTGCTGCTGCTGCTGCTGCTGCTGCTGCTGCTGCTGCTGCTGCTACTACTACTACTACTACTACTACTACTACTACTACTACTACTACTACTACTACTACTACTACTACTACTACTACTACTACTACTACTACTATTCCTTCTCCTCCTCCTCCTCCTACTACTACTACTACTACTACTACTACTACTACTACTACTACTACTACTACTTCCACCACCACCACCACCACAACCACCACAAGGGGCGTAGTCATATCTCTTACACAACTACAGAAGTTGGAGTACTGCCATATTTCCTTCACATAGTCCGTCATATTTCCCACACAAAAACAAGTATCCAGCACACTTCCTATACAAAAAATGATTACCCAGCACATCTCCCACACAAAACGGCGCCTCCGGGATAACTCTTACATCTATATACTGTCATTTTTCCCACAATTCTGTGATCAAGTGGTAAGTTCGAAAGTGAAGTGCAAACGAATGCAACAAAGAGTACAAAACAGTGGAGAGTATTAATGTGGGATTTTTTTCTCTTTATCAGCATACGAATATAAAATGAAACCGTAAAACAAGTTATAATGGGCCACGATAACCAGAATAACCGCAGTGAAAAACAAGGCCCCCAAAATGCCATCTCTCCTTAGTTGGGGGGAAATCTGGTGCCGCCCATCCCTGCCACACGAATGGAAACAAGAATGGAGCAAGAATAAACATTTCTCCCTTTGTGGACTTGACTCATGGTCCGAATTTCGGGTCAAACAAGACTTTACTCGAACTCGCTGCCTTTCTTGGAATAGGAAAATATGCCTGGAACCCTGTAGGAATTGTGACTCGATGCCTTTCTCGGAGTAGGAATTGTGACGTGATAGATTTTTATGTATTGGAGATATGATATGATATGATATATATATATATATATATATATATATATATATATATATATATATATATATATATATATATATATATATATATCCCCTGCCTGGGGGACCACAAATTCCCCAGGAGGACTCCTTCTGGCTGCCGAGCTGAGAGGTGTCTTGATAACTCCTCGAACCTCTTTCTTCTCAATTTCTGCAAAATTCGCGATCTTCGCTCTAATTTTCATTCTGTGGAACATCATCTCTCCTCCTCTAAACCTCACCTTCTCTTCCTTACGGAAACACAGGTTTCTGAGGCTACTGACAGCAATCTTTACTCTGTTCCTCCTACTATCTCTATCCTAAATTTCAATCCAAAGCTGGATGTTGCGCCTACGTGCGCAACGACATCACTTGCTCTCGTGCCCACGACCTTGACTCTTCTGAATTTTCCACCATCTGGTTAAGACTTCACTGTCATTCTATTACTAAATACATCTGTGCTGTTTATCTCTCACCTAACTCTACCAACTATGTAAAATTCCTTGACTATTTGAATTCTAAAGTGGAGCACATCTTGACCCACTCTCCTTCGCTGAAATCTCCATCCTAGGAGATTTCAATGTTCACCACCAGCTTTGGCTTTCATCCTCTTTCACTGACCATCCTGGTGAACAAGCCTACAACTTTGCTATCCTCAACGACCTAGAGCAGTTGGTCCAGCACCCTACACGTATTCCTGACCGTCTTGGAGATCGGCCCAACATTCTAGACCTCTTCCTTACCTCAAACCCTTCTGCTTATTCTGTCAAACTGTTCTCTCCGTTGGGCTCCTCCGATCACAATCTTATTTCTGCATCCTGTCCTATCGCTCCTGTACATCCTCTGGACCCACCGAAGAGGCGATGCTTCTGGCATTTTGCTTCAGCTCGGTGGGACGACCTGAGGATGTACTTTTCCGATTTCCGTGGAATGATTATTGCTTCCAGGATAGAGACCCTCTGTGTGTGCTCAGCGCATCACAGAGGTGATTGTCTCTGGAATGGGCATACATTCCTCGTTCTTTCTCTACTCCTCACGCTAAAAGCCTTGGTTTAATCACGCTTGTTCTCGTGCTGTCAATGATAGAGGTAGCTCACAAAAGATACCAGAGCCTTCAAACTAATGCTAATTATGAACTTTACATTTCTGCCCGAAATCGTGCCAAATCTATTCTCCGACTAACCAAAATTCTTTCATTAATAGAAAATGTCAAAACCTTGCTTTCTCTAACTCTTCCCGTGACTTCTGGCATCTAGCCAAAACATCTCCTCCAACTTCACTTCTTCATCTTTCCCTCCACTCCTCAGTCCTGACGGCAACACTGCCGTCTCATCTATCTCTAAGGCTGAACTCTTCTCTCAAACTTTTCTAAAACTCCACTCTGGACGATTCTGGGCATATTCCTCCTACTCATCCCCCCTCTGACTCCTTTATGCCTGTTATAAAGATTCTTCAAAATGATGTTTTCTATGCCCTCTCTGGCCTCAATCCTCAGAAGGCTTATGGACCTGATGGAGTGCCTCCTATTGTCCTTAAAAACTGTGCCTCCGTGCTGTCACCCTGCCTGGTCAAACTCTTTCGCCTCTGCCTGTCAACATCTACCTTTCCTTCTTGCTGGAAGTATGCCTTCACACAGCCTGTACCTAAGAAGGGTGACCGCTCCAATCCCTCAAACTACCGTCCTATTGCTTTACTTTCTTGTCTATCTAAAGCTTTTGAATCAATCCTTAACCGTAAGATTCAAAAGCACCTTTCCACTTCTGACCTTCTATCTGATCGCCAGTATGGGTTCCGCAAGGGGCGTTCTACTGGTGATCTCCTAGCCTTCTTAACTGACTCTTGGTCATCCTCTCTTAGCCGTTTCGGTGAAACTTTTGCTATTGCGCTGGACATATCAAAAGCTTTTGATAGGGTCTGGCACAAATCTTTGCTTTCTAAACTACCCTCCTACGGTTTCTATCCTTCTCTCTGTACCTTTATCTCCAGTTTCCTTTCTGACCGTTCTATTTCTGCCGTGGTAGACGGTCACTGTTCTTCCCTAAATCTATTAACAGTGGTGTCCCACAGGGTTCTGTCCTATCTCCCACTCTTTTCTGTTGTTCATTGATGATCTTCTTTCCAAAACGAACTGTCCTATCCATTCCTACGCCGATGATTCCACTCTGCATTATTCAACTTCTTTTAATAGAAGACCCACCCTTCAGGAACTTAACGACTCAAGGCTGGAGGCTGCAGAACGCTTAGCCTCAGACCTTACTATTATTTCCGATTGGGGCAAGAAGAACCTGGTGTCCTTCAACGCCTCAAAACACAGTTTCTCCACCTATCCACTCGACACAATCTTCCAAACAACTATCCCTATTCTTTGACAACACCCAGCTATCACCTTCCTCAACACTAAACATCCTCGGTCTATCCTTAACTCAAAATCTCAACTGGAAACTTCATATCTCATCTCTTACTAAATCAGCTTCCTCGAGGCTGGGCGTTCTGTACCGTCTCCGCCAGTTCTTCTCCCCTGCACAGTTGCTGTCCATATACAGGGGCCTTGTCCGCCCTCGTATGGAGTATGCATCTCATGTGTGGGGGCTCCCTCACACAGCTCTTCTGGACAGAGTGGAGGCAAAGGCTCTTCGTCTCATCAGCTCTCCTCCTCATACTGATAGTCTTCACCTCTTAAATTCTGCCGCAATGTTGCCTCTCTTTCTATCTTCTATCGATATTTCCACGCTGACTGCTCTTCTGAACTTGCTAACTGCATGCCTCCCCCTCCCGCCCCGCTGCACTCGACTTTCTACTCATGCTCATCCCTATACTGTCCAAACCCCTTATGTAAGAGTTAACCAGCATCTTCACTCTTTCATCCCTCACGCTGGTAAACTCTGGAACAATCTTCCTTCATCTGTATTTCCTCCTGCCTACGACTTGAACTCTTTCAAGAGGAGGGTATCAGGACACCTCTCCTCCCGAAACTGACTTATCTTTCGGCCACCTCTTTGGATTCTTTTTAGGAGCAGTGAGTAGCGGGCTTTTTTTTTTTATTAATGTTTACTTTTTTGTGCCCTTGAGCTGTCTCCTTTGCTGTAAAAAAAAAAAATATATATATATATATATATATATATATATATAAAGATATATATATATATATATATATATATATATATATATATATATATATATATATATATATATATAGACACACACATACATACACATACATAAATAGGGGAAGGCCTCCCTCCAAAACGGAAATAAAAAGAGGGGAGGGAGGCCTCCCTTCAAAAATGAAATAAAAAGTGGGGAGGGAGTCCTTCCTCCAAAACGGAAATATGTCTATCTATCTACTGCCTCAATTACTTTAGTGTAGAAGGGCAACAGGTTGGTAAGGCATGACCTATCCTTCGTGAACCTATGCAGCGAGTCATGAATTAACCTATTCTTTTCTAGGTGGTCCCGAATACTCTTGGCTATAAATGACTTCAGAATCTTGCCTACAACTGATGTTAAGCTAATTGGGCGATAATTTGAGGTGACTGACTTGTGTTCCTTTTTGAAAATCGGCGTCACATTAGCCATTTTCCATAGGCTGGTCGCATAATTAAAATTTACTGATATCTTGAAGATAACGGTTAGTGGACTCCTAAAGACCTCCCTACATTCCTTCAGAAACCGTGGAAATATTTCGTCTGGACTTGGCGATTTGTTTTTCCTCAACCTACCAATCTCATCCTGGACTACCTGCATAGTGATGATCACATCCCTCAATTTGTCGTTATCTTCGCCCTCATATACCTGAACTCTCTCCAGAATTGATGGTAGATTTTTCTGTGTAAAAACTGAGAGGAAATAGTTGTTCAACATTTGACTTGACCTTGTTTTTGTGCTGTACAATTTGAAAAAAAAACAAAAAACGTGGGATCGCTCTTGGCCTCATTAGGTACCCTAATTTCATAAAAAAAATTTTGCCAGGTGGGTGTTCTTCTTTACCGATGTGGCTAGTTCAACATTTTTTTTAACGTTTTCGCCTATATCGCCGGTAGACTTTCTTCAGGGGCCTGGTGGTCGGCCCAAGCCCGTCATGGCGCAGGCAATTTTTGTAGTGGCGCCATTTATTCTTGGCTCATGGTGCCCCCCCCCCCGAACTCATTCTTGATTCACTTGGACGGTTTCTTCTAGAGTCCGGGTTGATGGGGACAGCATGTGGGTAGTCTTAGGCCACTCGGCGGTGACTGAAAAATCCCAGGTGGTAACGGCGGATATCGAACCCGAGTCGTCCACGCTAACCACTCAGCCACCGCCTACCCCTTCCCTGAGGTGGGTTTCATCATTATTTTTCTACAAATTCCTCTCTTTAGGCCAATCTCATGATTTAGCCTACGGATCATCCATTTAGGGTCTTTCTTTTTCTTTTTAGGTGCTTAATAAGGGATATGCTGCCCCTGTCCCTCTGCTATTACTGTAACTAAATTATTGTAGGTCATAATAATGATGAGGCCTACCATTCCAAAGAAACAAAATCACTCTGTACTGTAAGGTGTGCTTGACCTGTGGAGCAGGTTGAGTCGGGACGGAGCTTGGACGGGCTGAGCGGCATGGGACGTCACTGCTCAGAAATGTACCTAATTTCCGGTCAAGGGTGGTTTGACCTACCACCGGTCGCCGCACTACTCGCCGAGTAGTGGAAAGTCGGACGTCGACCACGGCCAATGACATGCAAAGTGAACGGCGAACATCAGCGACCCCCTACTACCTGGCGGCAACCAGACGGCGTCCTCTCGCTACCCGGTCGCCGTTCACCAGATAACCATCATCTGTCGGTCACCGGTGGCAGTCCGCTTGCCGTCCAGACGCAGTCCATTCGGCCACCGGACGGCAACCGTTTTACGACCGGCATCGACCTGAGAGGTCGGCTGGAGGTTTTGGTGCAGTACCCAAAACCTCCAGCCGACCTTTTCGGTCGCACGGCGGACGGAGACACATGACGATCGCACGTACGACCATGTGAGACCTCCCGCGACCTGCAGGTCGCGGGAGATCGTCAGTAGGTCGCAAAGTCAGTGTGACTGGGCTTTTACCGATCCTCTTGTCCATCTGTGTATCCAACGAGGTTGTCTTCTCCTTCTTCTTCTTCTTTTTCTTCTTCTTCTTCTTCTTCTTCTTCTTCTTCTTCTGCTTGATGTATTTGTATTTGTTGTTGTTGTTGTTGTTGTTGTTGTTGTTGTTGTTGTTGTTGTTGTTGTTATTTTTATTATTATTATTATTATTATTATTATTATTATTATTATTATTATTATTATTATTATTACTACTACTATTATTATTATTATTATTATTATTATTATTATTATTATTATTATTATTATTATTATTATTATTATTATTATTATTATTATTATTATTATTATTATTATTATTACTATATTATTATCATCATTGTTATTATTTTTACTTTTATCGTTGTTATTCTTATTCTTATAATTACGGTATTATTATCATAATTATTATTTTTATTATTTCTATTATAATTATCATCAAACACACACACACACACACACACACACACACACACACACACACACACACACACAGGGAACATGAAACACCGGGTCAGTGGGTGCAGAGTGTATTGTTTCCCACACGTCGCTCACAAGGGCGGCAATAAATAGAGGGCGACGCGCAGGCCCTGTTGAGGGGGGGAGGGAGGGCGAGTGTCTCAAAGGTGACGAGAGAGAGAGAGAGAGAGAGAGAGAGAGAGAGAGAGAGAGAGAGAGAGAGAGAGAGAGAGAGAGAGAGAGAGAGAGAGAGAGAGAGAGTACAGATTGGGGGATTGACACAATATTCCTTTTTCAAACAAAGGATAGTGTACAGTATAGTAGCTGAGGTTTGCTTTTATCATTGGCATACTGATGTACGTCAGACTCCACATTAAAACTGATCTGATACAGAGTGTGTGAAGAGCTAATCGCTTGCCCGGGACGAAGGGCACACAGGCTTGCTCCAGCCAAGGTGCGGCATCGCGGCGTGGGCCCTGCGGGGGGTGGGGGGGTGCCTGCTGTTAACAGTGGCTTTGTGGGAAATATGAATTTCTAAAGACCTAAAAAGGGTAGTACATTAAAATAAACACGAAAAGTTACATACTGAATATCTACCACCTCGGGCATTATATAGTTCCGGCTGTGTCCCGGAGAGGCTCACGGGTCGCTCTAAAGATACTAATTCTTCGCAGCGGACAGGTTACCCTGATCAGTGAACAGAGAGCACCTGTAAGTCCAGGAATTATGCATGAAAACCCAAAAAATGCAAAAAACAGTGAACAGAACCGTACGGACGAAAATCACCACCAAGCTTTTGAAGCTTCCCACATAATAATTTAACATGAAGCTCTGTTCATCCATATACATTCTACATTCTTGAAAACATATTACATTAAACGGAAAATGACACCTTGAATCAAGAATTTCGTGACATTGTCACGTGTATGCTTCATAACCACACACACACACACACACACACACACACACACACACACACACACACACACACACACACACACACACACACACACACACACACACACACACACACACACACACACACTAATACTAACACTAACACCAACACAGTGACCTAATACTGCCGTGAAAGACGTTGTGGAAAGCAGCTAGTAAAGTGATTAACGGCCGGTGAAGTGTGTGCTCTCACCGTCAAGCTAATCCTCATGATATATAACTATATATTATCATCAATATGTACAAATATTATTATAGCATATATATATGTATATATGACTCGCATACGGTTAAATAGTAACATATTTTCACAGGGAACTTCTGAATTCTTTGGGTCTGTGAAAAGGCAAGCTCCTGTGTTGGATTTGCAAATGCCGGCATACATACTCATAGTCATCTAATGAAGAGCAGAAAGTTCAAACAATATTGCACTATTATCTTACTTCTTGTCTGGGCTCCCTATTTATTTATAGTGGTCAGGAAGCAGGGACAAGGCTATCTGACCCTCCAAGAGACTAGTAAAGAATACTTATCTGTTGTTACAGTAAGTGAAAGACAACACAGGGGCCGACCAAGCTCCCTGCTTCAAGTATACCTGCATCACGTCTCATAGTATCACATGTCAAGACAAAGCTACTGCCAAGTTCGTTCAGGTCCCCAAAGCCTCTTTCCGCTTTTAAATAGTAGTCTCATGGGCAAATCGGCCCCAAAATGCATTGTGGTATGAATCAAAGAATCAAATGCCGCAGGTGGTGCCAGGTAACATGGGCGGTGGCCACGGTGGAGTCGGCACCTCTACACCACTAAGCTTTGCACCGCGAGTATGTAATCGGCACTCATGCTTGACGGTGCGGGGGTCACTGGAGGTCTCTGGACAGTGTGGCGTCGGAGCAAAGGTCGACGGTGCTTAGCGGGACTATGACAGCGCCCACGGCCTTCTCCCCGTTCTGTGGGTGGCGGTCGTACATGGTAAGGCGCAGCAGGTATTGGGTCACCTCGTCATCGTCAATCTGTGGGGAGAAGGTACATGTTAAATCGGCGATGAATTCATTATATGGTTGTTATAAATACTACATGGCAAATATATAATTTATGATGTTCCTCTACAACGAGAAATCACAGCACAAAATCAGGTCAGAAGTTGAATTCAGTTGAATAAGGCAGAGTATTTTTGGGGACGACACTCACTTCAAACATGAACGTCTGATTGAAGACCGGCGCCGAGGATGCCCTGCGGGTGCCTGTCTTGGTGGAGGCCATGATGGTATTCATAGAGGTGAGCACACACGCCTCCACCCACACGTCCCCGGGGTTGGTGCTTGAGCCGCGCCCTTTGGGGTACCTGGCGACGCAAAGGAGTAAGTGGACGGCGTGCAAACACACACACACACACACACACACACACACACCAATAACAATAACAGATTACATACAGACAACACATTGCCGGTATATTTTGTCCCATTTCCCAAGCGTACCTCACGGGTCAACAAATCCCCTCTTCGGCACTGGCCCTTACCTGGCATGCAGCACCCGCAGCACCAGCTTGGACTGCACGTAGTCGTAGTAGACGGAGAACCATAGACACCCCAGACTATTATTGGACTTGGAGGGCGGCTCCATGCTGTGTAAAAAGAGGGGAGCCATGAGTACTGCGCTCCGCCAGGGGGCCGGTGCCTTATATTGTCTGTTATTCAGGTCTTGGCCCTGCGTCTCCTTATGGGCAACGGATCACGCACTCACGTGAGGAAAGAAGAAAAGGCAGGGTCATCGTTTCTGTGTGCCGTAGCGAGAGCAAGGGCGTGCAGAAGGGCCGGGGGCAGCAGTGACAGGGGATGAGGGTGCGGCGTCGAGCTCGTCGCTTCGTAGGTCGTCTGGGGCCTAAGGGTGCGAGACTCGATTAGGAAGGAGAGGAATGCATCCGTGGCTGTGGCTGGCAGAGCAATGCTGCTTTATTTTAACTCATTCCTTTTTGTTCATTTTGATTTCCTTGGAAAAATATGGCGAATTGTAAGATGTGGAGTGAGCAATGTCTGATTTTATAACAATGATATACCAGCTCTGTTACCAACATCACACCTGTCAACTGCAATGATTAAAAACGATAATTATAGTAATAATGATAATTCAAAAACAATTAACAGCAACAATAGGTATATAACAGAAACTATAAACTTCACCCACTTGACAGGTTCGCCAGACTGTGCCACTTTCTTCTGGAGCTTCTGGCGCCGAATCTTCTGGACGAAGAGGATGAAGCAGATGAAGACGAGGAACACGATGCAAATGCCCACCAGGATGAGCGCCGTGGCCGCTGTTGGGGGGCGGGAAGGAAGGTAAGGCAGTGTTCTTGCTATCGTAACTCATTGTACGTGTCCACAGCAGGGAAGTGTTAGGAGTCACCTAAAAATGTTACTACAAATCCCTACTACTAATAAATACGATAATGATCATAACAGCACTAATAATACTTTTTTATTACTGTTATTATTATCATTAATGATAATAAGGATCAGGAATGCCAATGGAACATTCCTCTTGTAGTAAATAACAATGGGGGTAAGACTAAAAAAAAACAAAAAAACAGTAATATAAAGAACAAAAACTTTCAACAAGGCTGAGGAAAGTAAACATGACAGACAGGTTTTGCTGCTGAAAATGATATTTAAAAATGCATTTTCATTAGATGTCATAAAAAAGTGTGTGTGTGTGTGTGTGTGTGTGTGTGTGTGTGTGTGTGTGAGAGAGAGAGAGAGAGAGAGAGAGAGAGAGAGAGAGAGAGAGAGAGAGAGAGAGAGAGAGAGAGAGAGAGAGAGAGAGAGAGAGAGAGAGAGAGAGAGAGAGAGAGAGAGAGAGAGAGAGAGAGAGAGAGAGAGAGAGAGAGAGAGAGAGAGAGAGAGAGAGAGAACATGGAACATTCCGCGGCACGCCACCATTTCACTCAGAGTATAACGCCGTGAGAGCTGCTCGACTGAAAGCTGGAAACTGTGCCGCCTTAAGCAACGTCTTGGAGAGTCGAAAGTCGGTTCTCCATCGTGTAGGTGACCTTACGCGTTTTCTAAGAGGAAGGAGACTGGAAGAAGGACGTCCTTAAAATGCCCTCCATTATGCATGGTTGTCAGGCTGCATGGACGGGCCCTTACATATAACCTCTTCTCTCCTTGATTATTCCTTTCGCTCTAACACTCCTCCCCGCCACGGTTTCTCCCCCAGAACGCTGCTACACAGCACAGGTCGCTCGACATGCTTGAACTTTCTTTACATGTTTGTCTGAGGGTTTACGTAAAGGTGTCTTGAGGGAGTGTTTTTTCTCAGCGTCGAGGAATCCCAGCTCTCGCCCAGCTCTCGTCTGGCCAGGGAGGAATCGGTACAAAAAATATGACAGGAAATACCGTGATCTGCCCTTTTTAGACCTCCTGCAGACGTCTCCCAGGATTTCCTGTCCTGAGCCACGAGAGTAAGAGGAAGCTGTGTTACGAAAAGATGTTGGGAATTCAACAAAGTTCCAAGAACCTCATCTAGTCGAAATGTTCTTAACGTTGCTTGTAAAGATTTTTCTCTTTTTATATACATTTACCGTTATTGTAACATAGCCAGACATACGTACACATGTATTTGAAATTATCACGTGCTTTTTGAGCCCTGGACAACAATATACAATATTTTACCGTCACCCAGCGGCACGAGTCTCGCTGCGTTGTGAGGTTGGGGAAAGTTCAGTACCTGCAGGCAATCTGGAAGTTTGTGTGGCTTACGGCAAGTACTCCAGCTGAGGCTATATATTACCTCCGCATTGTAGTGTATGCCATAAAATTATATATGTAAAGGAAATAACAGCGCGTGAAGTGTTTTTTTAAAGAAAGTACTTAAGAAGTATCTGAGCCGAACTGTTGCTGACAGGAGTCTGCCAGGGCCTGCCGTCTGCTGCTTCTGCAGCTGACCTGCTCACTTTCCCCGGTCCGTCCACCGTCTGGTGCCTCTTGCGACTGTCCACGCATGACTCAAGATCCCTCGAAAGTTACTTAATATAAGTTGTAACACTAATAAAAATAGTAGTAATAGTAATACAAATAATAATAATGATAATAATAATCATAATAATAATAATAATAATAATAATAATAATAATAATAATAATAATAGTAATAATAGTAATAATAATAATAATGATAATAATAATCATAATAATAATAATAATAATAATAATAATAATAATAATAATAATAATAATAATAATAATAATAATAATAATAATTTTTATTATTATTACCATAAACGACAGGAAGAAAAGACTTGAATGAATCAATATTTTTTGTGTACTAGTAAATGTTATAAATACTGTCATTTGTTCTTATATTTGTTTTGTTTTGATTATTCTCAGCAAACTTTTGAATGTGTGATTAATGGAAATCATTATTATTTAGTATTTCTAATGATGACATGATCATGATTATTATAATTATATGGCGATATCCTGTATGCACAATATCGAAGAAAAAGCCTATTGGAAAAGCCGTACTGTGTATTAAAAGAAGGAATTTTTTTCTTTAAGACGGTCGAGACAGCCTAGTTTAGAATGGAGAGAGTTGCTGGGAGGCAGCCGCGGGCTCCCCCAGCACGACGCTCCGCTCCCAAGCAGTGTGGTGACGGGAAAACTCATTATTAGAACTCAGAGGCTGTAAAGATTATAATGTGCTTAGAAACACCAGATATTCTTTAACTGAAAAAAAATATGATATCAACCACGCGTTTATTGTTGTTTCTTTACATCAAAAAACACAATGTTATACAGACACACACACACACACACACACACACACACACACACACACACACACACACACACACACACACACACACACACACACACACACACACACACACACACAAAAAAAAAAAAAAAAAAAAAAACATTGAATATAACAATTTATTTTTTGTCATCCCCGTTGCTAGGGTAATTTCCAGCAGGTTGTTAATGTTAGATATCGAGTGTGTGTGTGGAGGGGTGGGGGTAGTAAGTATGTATGTATGTATGTATGCATATATGTACGTGTGCGTGTTTATGTGAGTGAATGCGTGTATTGTGTGTGCATGTTTTATAGCGTTTGTGTGTATGTGTGTGTATGTTTCTTTGTGTGTGTGTGTGTGTGTGTGTTTCCACCGATATTTTCGCAATACAAAGTGCGAAGATAAGCTTAAAAAAATGTTAATTGCTCGCGCCATTTTTGAACGTCCGTCGTGAGTGCCTGTGGCTGCGCGGTGCCAGGCTGTGACTGCGCCATCTCATCAAAGCGTTGCTCCGACCACCTGGCCGCCGGGAGCCTCCTGGTGACGCCCGCTAAACCAGCTCAGAAATCTTGTCCCTATACGATGTGTTATCTGAAATTGCACTTATAAGGAACTGTCCTTGCTGACCTTATTGTCGAAGAAATGTCTTTCTCAACCTTCCTATGAAGAGTTTGTTGAGAAAGACCGCCTTGTCGTATCCCATATATCAAATGACCTTTGCGGTCCAAATGCTGTCCTGGGAGGCGCGCGCGCGCGCGCGCACACACACACACACACACACACACACACACACACACACACACACACACAATTCTCTAAGGCATCTACTACCACTCCCAATGTTTACAATGTTTTCTCTTGGACACGGTCGAAAAAAAAAATGAGCTCAAAGAAAAGTCCGCTAGAAAATGGAGGTGCGGGCGGGTAAAGCAGCACAATAGGGCGGCGGCTGTTGCAAAACTTCAAGGTTCCTGTCCATTGTGAGCGATGAGGAAAGTTTTCACTGGCTGAGTCCTCGTCCTCCCCCCGTCTACACACACACACACACACACACACACACACACACACACACACACACACACTACTTAGTCCTCTTCCCAACCCATGCACCTACCCATACATCCACTCGTGCACCATTCCCTTCCTTTCTTCCACCCGAGCGGCCACTTAAGCTCTCACCAGTCCTCTTCCTCGCCTCCAGTCTATCTTCAGTCTATCCTTCTAAACCCTTCTTTCATCGTCCTCCCATGTACACAAACGCTCACGCACGCCCTTCCCTGTCCTCCCCACACACTCACAGGCCTTTGTTACCGCCACACAAATTCTCACCAACAAGCACACACACGCATTTCCTACCCCGGTCGGTCCATGCCTACCACACCCTCTCCACATCCTGCTTCCTCGCCAGTCTTGTCCGCAATCATTCATGGAGTTTTTTTTTTTTAGACGTAAATTGTCCAAAATGAAATGTCTTTCATTGTTGGTTTTCTATGTTACGGAACGAAAGTTTGAGCCTTTAACCTTTCGTCAGAAAAAAAGTAGAAATTATCTCCTTTCATGACAGTAGCCCCGAGGCCAGTGCGCCACAACTATCACTTCAATTATTAAGATGGTTTTATAAGATCCGTTAACTAACATGAACTTGAGAAGCATCTTTTGCTGCATCACAAACAGCCGCATCACCCCGCACCACCTCCACTCAAGCGTCCGCAGAGTACCGGAGCGTGACTTCTCCCTGAGTAAGATACACTCAGAAGAATAGTTCATACTCGAGGCGGTGAAAATAGCTCCACATACATAACCCAGAGCGTTAAGGGAGCAGTAATAGTTGAAGGGTGTGGTGGGGTGAAAATCCTGTGGGTGACTCCAGTGCTGCAGGGCGGCGGTGCAGCGTCATGGAGGGAAGGCTTCGTCCACCTCGCTCATTCCTCTTTCAAGGTGTTTCCTTCTTTCGCAACTTGTGTTTCTTTCTCCGACTTACATTCTTGTATTCTTCCATGTCATGGCTCGTTTTCATAGGTTGATTGTGATTAGAATCAATATTTATAAAACAGCTATACCAAAAGGTATGTAAGCTTCAATTCTTCTGTTTGGTTTGGTTACAAGTGGGAAGAAAAAATAATATTTTCATTTAAAACTCCGCCACAACACTCAGAACTATTGACCACTGGAAGGCATACATGAGTGTTCTTTTCGGAGCGCTTCGATTACGGCGTCAAGCCGAGACGAAACGGGGAAGGTTTGTTTACTTCGCAGGTGCCCAAGGCTAAGGCTGACAAGCACGAACTCTCGACTGATTTCCCGAGTGAGTACTTCCCATAGTTATCTGAAGGTACTGGAGTGAATGGGAACAATACTAAGAGCGCAAGGAATCAAGTGGGACGACGAGTGAGAGGCAGCGAGCAGAATTTGGTGCAAAATCGAGTGATGAAAGTTATGTGGTCCACCCGCCGCTACACAAACAATTCGTATACAGACCCATGTACACGAATACTATCAATTTCACGCGGCACACCCGTGTACTTGTGTTCTGAAGGCGTCTGGTGAACTATGAACCCACCAGTGGATTTAGACATTGAACCTGGAAGTAAAGGAATGGCCAGTTTTCAATGTTAGGCGTGAAGTCTGGCGCCTCCCCCACGCGGCGCTGCTGCCACCAGTGAGCAGCGCGTGAACCAACTCCCGGCCCTGGTGACTGATCCGCCAGTGATGCCAGTTTTGCATTGCGCAAGCATGTGATTTATTGCTGCTATTATATATTTGCATTGCTATTGTTGGTATTTATTGGTAAAGAGTTTGCGACGTGTTTTATGCACACCAAACGTCACTGGATACGGTATGTAAAGATGATAGTCAGAATACTATTATTGGAATCATTATTATTATTATTATTATTATTATTATTATTATTAGCATTTATTTTGCAATATATCAATGATGCAAGCAACGTACAGTAAATATGGAGAAAAGTATCTTGAACCGTAAAGAAAAGACAGGTGTGATGCACTGCTTTTCGTAAAGGGAAGCTAAAACCGGCCTAGGCATAGGTTATACGATAGATAGACTTGTAGGGTGGGTGAGACGACGCGCTTACTCTGCGTATGCCTCTACCTCCATGGCTCTGCTGATTGACTGAACTGCGTTAGTGAGTGCTGTGTTGCTAGGCATTGGTTGGGAATGGTTGTTGTTCAGTCGTTGTTATTCAGTCTTTAAAGAAAGCTAAATGGTTCAAATTTGGCACAAAATTGCCGGACACCAGCGCAACACATTTCCTCTTTGCGCATGTTGAGCGTCGTGATGGTTACTGCAATGGTTTTATGGGCTCAACCTTGCCTTATCCATTACATTCCGACTTCTGGTTACAGAAAATTATGCCAAACAAACCGCATCATGTCTGTTAGCTCTTCTCTCATTACTTTCAGAAAATACGAAACGAAAACATGCTCAAAAATAGAACGTCAGTCCAAAATGTTTCCGTTCGTCTACAGAAAACAGCGATATTATTAATGTCCAAAGTCTGTGCTCCATGCCTGAGTGGATAACTGTTCCTTGGAGGCGTGCATGCGAGGCTGCAGCGTGCGGGTTGTTTTTAAAATCGTTGGTGATATTGAGTAAATCCTATTATGGCTGCCTGGAGGTCGTCCTGCCAGTTTTTGCCGGTCGTCTTCCCGTTGACGTTGCTAAGTTGGTGTGAGTGTTGCCGGGAGGGGTTTGGGGTCGTTGAGCCCCCTCATTGTTGTCATTGTTTGTGGAGGCTCAATGAGCCTTATCTTCTTTTTTTTACAAGCACATGTGTAAGTTATCTTTGTCCTTTGTATCTTCATAAGAGAATGTTCGAGGTTGTTCAAGTGTAGGTTCGTGATGGAATGAACAAGTAAGGTGGCGCCAGTGTTTGTGCCGCACTCTCGTCTATGTAATTTACAAACTGAACGTGTGACTTATATCAACAAGTATCAGCAAAGCCATTACATTCCCTTGAATTGTCTCACTCAAATATCTTGCACTTGCTCTGTTTGAAGACAACACCCCCGTCCTCGACGATCCCTAGTCACTACTACTTACTTAAAAAAGTCGGGAGAAAGTGGAAACACGTACTACTATCTTTATCAGGCGTTGAGCGTGATCTTAACCAGGACCCGATCATGATAACCTACAAGGGACTAAATGTTGCTGAAACCGTTAGTGATGTGTGTATACCAAAGGCTGTTCCAGAGGGTTCCCAGACACACTGACCGTGACTCCCCAAGGCCGCGCCGCCCACCCCGCCGTGACCCGCAGCAGAGATCAGAGTAACCTCTCGTGAACATGTGAGGCTGCCAGATGAGCCTTCCCGTAAGCCTTATCAGGTCGTTAGGCCTCTTATCGAACCTAATGTTTCTGCTTAGTTTTACAACATTGTAGGCCGAGAGAGAGAGAGAGAGAGAGAGAGAGAGAGAGAGAGAGAGAGAGAGAGAGAGACAGTGATTACGTCTTCAGCCTGCCTCGCGTGGGGGCCGCTTCCCCCGGTGAAAGTCCTTCGTCGCAGCACCCAGCCGACACTTAAACAAGGCGACAGGTGGCGTCCCCTGCGTGGCGCGGGACCCTCCGATTACGGATAATTATCTTAGGGAGAAACTGCTTCAACATTCGTATTGCTTAGATATACATCTTGCTCACTCCACCTAGAGCTGCAGTGTCGGAATAGATATTCTTTTGTGTTGTGACAGGAAAGGGTCGCTCATCATGCACTAACTCAACGAAGTCATTCCAGCCAGTTTGCTGATCGATCGGGACCGATTTAACCTCGACGACGTCATTTCCTTGAGTCTCCTATCCCTTAACTTCGTGATTCTTTCCTAAGATACACACTAACTATGCAAACTTGTCATCTGCCGTTCACCATAAAATGTTGCTTCAGTGTCCATTTGAAATTAGACCTACCGTCAATGCAATAGCGCCAAACATATTTCCTATCACTACTTTCACATTTCTTCTGCTTTCCACTTGCTTTGTGGAATAATAAAATATTCAAATACTAAAAAAGGAAACCTAAGCTGCTTCACGCTCCGGAAAATCACTGACGCTTGCTCATGGAGTTGAAAATCAGGAGGATCATCGAGCGTTACACGGGGCGAGGGTGACTTGAATAATCATGCTGTTGAGATTTTTTTAAGAGGCCCTTCACTATGTTCATGATGCACGAATTTTCAGGGAACAGAAGCAGGTGTTTGAAGCGACATTCCTGTCCTAACTTTTAACCTGTACGATTGTGTGCCATGACACGGGAAAAAAACAGGTCATGGTCCGAGCTAATGAGAAGTAAATATAAAAAAATCCACACTTCGTTAAAAGTGAAAGGATAATACTCCGTACGTGGGGTTCGTGAGGGGATAAACTCCTTTGTCTCGACAGAGGAGGAGGGAGAGTGGTGTGTGTGTGTGTGTGTGTGTGTGTGTCTTCGTGCGTAGTGGTACGTGCGGACACGGGGAGTGGTTTGCTATCTAGTGAACGCTACATTCTTTCGTGATTCTTTGGTTCCCGAGTCGCGCTGCTTGTCACACTTAGGACTGAGAGGAGAGGGGCGAGGACCTCTGTATACAGTCTCCTAACCTTCACGTTGTGGGCCGATACCGAGGCATTACTGTGTCCACCGAGGCACCATAGGACACAAATGGCACAACCTGTTTGGTAAAGGTATCAACAACATCGACAACAGTAACAACAAAGCGACATGAATAAGAACAAAAACGTCAACAACAGCGACAACCACGACGACAATGGCCGAAAAGAACAATAAAATTGACGCCAAAAATAGTCAAGAGAGAATTAACAGTTTCCGTGGCAACAGAGCACGCACAGATGAATGTTCTCGTGACTCATCAGACTGTCTATGGACGCCCTAATTTAAGTGTGTGTGTGTGTGTGTGCTACAGAGAGAGAGAGAGAGAGAGAGAGAGAGAGAGAGAGAGAGAGAGAGAGACGGACATACACAAACAGACACACAGACAGAGTTAAATAGAATGAAATCGTGTATACAAACAGCATCAGACAGCACAAAGAAAAAATAAAATGTAAGACATGCGGTTTCCTGAACAAGACCGATGACATAGAGGCGAGAGGGAAGGCAACTCGCCCTCTTGAGCCATTCTGACCCGGACTTCCTTGTGGCCGCCATTACACACCGAGAAAAGCAAAGCCATTAAGTCCCAACAACAACGGAGGGAAAAAACATGGCTCCGTATGGGCGAGGACTGCACGCCACATAATCGGTGTATGGATGACGTGAGCGAGGCATCGAGGCGTGACTGGCATTGTGCTGATGGGAAGGGAAACGAGCGGGTGGAGCGAATGTATAAGATGTTGCATAACCAAAGCCCAGGGTAGGATTGGACACATAAATCGCCACATTGACGTGAATTTAGGTGTTTTCGGTGTAGCGGCTTCCCTGGAACATCGATGGGGTGTGACAAGTCCTTGAAGGTGATGGAGGGCTTTGTTTCCCTTCCCTTGCACATTACGCTGGATATGTATTAAGACGTTATTTCTCACTTCCGCTATGGTGGTGGAGGTCGCGAAAGGCAGGACCAAGGGGTGTAAGCGAGGCCCGGGCAGTGAAGGGGCCGAGTTATGACAGCGCGAAGAAGGGAAAGTCATGAGATTGTAATCTTCCTCGTGACTGCAGAGAATCAATCTCCGTCACGACTACACAAGAGACGGAGGGAGGGAGAGATTTCCCCCTTCCTTTTTTTCTCTCTCCATCTATTTATCTATCAGACTATGGAGGAGATGAGGTATAAAACGTTATGTAGGAATAGGGCAAAAAAGTATGACCCTGAAATATCGGAGAGGAAATAATTATAAAACTTTGTCACCATGCAAAAAAATGATAAATACACCAAAACAATTACCTCATTCTAATATTGTTAGTGAAGCCATGATGTACGTCGGACTGGCCTCTGCCCTCTCTGTCTCAGGCGACGAGGCCAACGTGAAATATAGGTCTAGCAATGAGGAACTCCCATGACCATTTTCCTTCTTTCCATGCCATTGGATCATAGGGTCGCGGGGGCCCAATGGCACCTCCGTGGGGTGGCCAACGCTCGTGAGTGTAGGGAATGCGGCGACCTTGCGTGGGAAGGGCGATCCGCCTCCGCCCTTCCTTTCATAACAAGGAAATGAGACTCGGCGGGACTGTTGTTGGACGGGAGGAGGGAAGGAATCGTGACTTGCTAATTATTATCAAAGCATTTCCTTGTACGAGAAAAAAATATATATATATTTATATATATATATATATATATATATATATATATATATATATATATATATATATATATATATATATATATATATATATATATATATATATATATAAATCTACCGTGTTTATGCTAAGAATTTAGATGTTTATTTTAACTGTATTGATGAACGTAGAGTGTACAGTCCAAAAGTCAACAACAAACTCTGGGAGGGCGATATGATTCCCGGATATTCAGAGACCATGAAATATGCGTCTTCTTGGTGCTGAAGTCTGACTGGAGGCTGTGGCGGCGGGGCGTGGAGGGCGCCCGGTGATGGGAGGATGAGGACAGTTGAGCACAAGCAAGAGGTACTGAAGGGAGATATGAAGCATGAAAGGGAGAAAGGAAGGGAGAGAGAGAGAGAGAGAGAGAGAGAGAGAGAGAGAGAGAGAGAGAGAGAGAGAGAGAGAGAGAGAGAGAGAGAGATTCGGTTATCGTCGCCGACACATACGAAATGCAGGAAGAGGAAGCACGCTCACACACACACACACACACACACACACACACACACACACACACACACACACACACACACACACACTCTATACATGCTGAGCTGTTCACTCCCGCGTTTAAGATTTCGTCATCGCCTTTTAGTAGGATGCGGCGAAAACTGTAATGACCAAAATTGCCCGTTGTTATTTTGCTGCAGATGATTTTTTTTTTTTTTTTGCTGTTTTTTGGTGTGTGTGTATTTGTTTTATTGTTGCCGCTGCTGCTGTTGTTGTTGTTGCTGTTATTGTGGCTATTGTTGTTGTTATGCGTCCTTTTCTTTTCTTTATATTGTTTTTGCTTATTTGTTTTCCTCCTCCTCCGTTTCCTCTTCCTCCTCATTTGGTATATATTTTTTCTTTTTCCCTTCCTCATCTTCTTTATGATTTCGTTCTTCTTCTTCTTAATTCTTCTTCTTCTTCTTCTTCTTCTTCTTCTTCTGTAGGAGTTGTTTTCGCTGGTGATGACGAAGCCACATCTTGTCACCCGCAAATGACGCGCCGAGTGAAGGAAGTCAAGTGTCGGCTGTAAAGAGGCGGCAACGACAACTGTTTTCGTAATGACTCTTGATTTTCGAGCTCTGTCACTCTCTCCTTATCATGTGTGTGTGTGTGTGTGTGTGTGTGTGTGTGTGTGTGTGTGTGTGTGTGTGTGTCCAGGCAGTCATCCGCACAGAGCACCATGAGACAATCGTTCACGGGTTTGCAGCGACCTTGAGTCCCCCGCCTTCGCCGCGACGTGCATCCAGCGGCGGCCTCGTATCCACCCTGTCACGGACCACGCGCCGCCCTCATATAATGTACAGTTAAACCCGCCTCTTCTGGGACCGGACGGCTCATCAGCTTCCACAATAGACAACGGCATGCATACATCATCCGCCCCGCCCTGACAAAGGAGGCACTCTGGCCCATATTCTTATACATTTCGTGGCTCACACACCCATATTTGACAAGGTTATGGTAGAAGTTGTGGGTGTTTTCGGGGATAGTTTCATGAGCCTAGTGATAGCTTGACAAGGCTTCTGCACTATGAATATGAATTATGCTCATGAGAACCCGACTAATCTCCTTTGTGGCTTTCGAAAAAATGTGTTGTGAGAGCCAAAATAGTCTGAGAATACAGGTGTCATTTCCACATCCACTCATCGAAGAGAGTGTCGTATTGAGTGACTTGAGTCCACACTTCATGGCTTCAAAGATCCTCTAGTACCTGACAAAATATCAATCAACACTTGGTCGCTGGTGTTAACGACGTTCGCAGTAAAGGAGCTCATGCCTGTATCCGCTGATGAAAACCGAAAGAAAAAAAAGAATGAAAAAATGGTGATGAGTGAAACAGGTACCGTGAGTCATTACCATACCGAGGAGGAAGTTTTTTTTTTTGGGGGGGGGAAGGGGGGCGAAGAGGGTGCGAATGAGTCAGACAGAGTTGGTGGTTGTAAGCATATGATAATGTTACTCTACTTATTCTGTTTTCCGCATCCTGGCACGAAGAAAGTTTATTTGCATGTTAGTTAAGGAGTTTGGGTCCTCCTCCACATACACTTCCTCCTCCTCTTCTTATTTGCAGTTTCACTTCCTTGTTCCTCCCTTCCTCTCTTCCTTTCTCCAGAAGAGTCTGAATGGAGAAAGTTACGGAGATATAAGCACATAATGATCGTAATAACCGTACAGACGGGGCGAAATGGCTGCAATTGTTTGTGAGGAAAGCTGCTGTTTCCTTTCCGATCATCTCTGTGTACGTTATGCATCAGAAAAATCCTTAATACAAAAGTCAATCCAGAGAAGGGAAAGTCGTAGTAAATATATTGGTAGTAGTAACGAAGAAGAAGAAGAAGAAGAAGAAGAAGAAGAAGAAGAAGAAGAAGAAGAAGAAGAAGAAGAAGAAGACAAAGAAGAAAAAGAAGAAGAAAAAGAATTGTATCAGTATTAGTAGCAGTTGTAGTATAATAGTTGTAGTAATAGTAGCAGCAGTAGTAGTAGTAGTAGTAGTAGTAGTAGCAGCAGCAGCAGCAGCAGCAAGAGAGGAAGAGGAGGAGGCAGGGGAGGAGAAGGACAAAGAGGAGAAGAAAAATAATAAGAAGAAATATTTAAGGAATCAGATCAAAGGAAGTAAACTAGGAAATACGTGATGGTCGAGGAACAACAAAACATAAAAGGTGCTACGAAATTTTACGGAGCCATTCGACTGACGGCCCAAAGCTTTGCCGTCTCACCTCGACACATGAAAAGCCGTGAAGTCGCTCAGTCACAGCAGCGCATTGCCAAGGCTCTGAGGCGCTAGAGTAGATGTTGCTGTCGCTTAACCACTGCTTGCCATCCTGTCCACGCCCTAACAGCGGAAGGACAAGGAGGAGGAGGAGGAGGTGTGTGGGGATGGCGGAGCATGGAAAGTGTGGGGTACCAAGTGTTCTGTGGTCAGTTATTGATGGATATTGATGGTTGTGTTGTGTTGGTCATGGTGACAGTGGGTGTTTTGGAGGTGATGGTGCTTGTGTTGATTGATGGTGGTGTTGCCGGTGGTGACGGTGGGGGTGGTGGTGCTGTTGACGGTCGTGGTGGTTGGTGTTGACGGTGGTGGTGGTGGTACAGGTGGGCCATGGACAGGTGTTGTAGAGTGACTCGGTGTGTTGGCGGGGAGCCCTGATTAATGCAGGTAAACATTTCTCGACTTTCTTACGAATCTCTCTCTCTCTCTCTCTCTCTCTCTCTCTCTCTCTCTCTCTCTCTCTCTCTCTCTCTCTCTCAGGTGTGGGCGTGCCGCCGCAAAACCTTTCTCCACTGCTCACCGTCCTGGTAAATTCGTGAAAATTACTCGTGTTTTTCTTTTCCACGTCATTTCCGGCTTTTTGCTATGGAAGAGTCACTCTGCTGGTAATGGCGTTAATTATCCCGCATCTCCGTCATAGAGGAAACAGCTGCTCTCTACTTTCTCCTCCTCAGCTATAGCAAAGCCGGGCCATGCAGTTTAGTTTAGTGTGAGGGAGTGATTAAGTCAGGGAGGGATATCGTGAGAGGTGTAGAAAGGCGGAAGTGAAAAATGTTTGTGCCAAAATTTGATGGTGTTAGCTGTTTGTTGAGTTTTGTGTGTGTGACTGTACATGTTTGTGTTTCATTTGGTTATGATGTTATTATTGTTATTTCTATAATACTTGCCTTTCCATTGTTACTTTTTCTGCGCTTATTAGTATTTTTCTTCTATAATTACTGTTGCTTTTGCTAACGCTGCTGCAACTACTACTACTACTACTACTACTACTACTACTACTACTACTACTACTATCAATCTCCGTTTGTGAGAATTCGATGAAAAAGTTAGATAATTTAGTTAAAGTTTAATGTGTCATGACAGGATGGTTGGGGACTTTTTTTCCTATTTACCTGTTCCTCTTTATAATGATATACGCACTACCGTATTACATGTTCACCACTTTATAGCCCAGCATTATTTTTCAAGGCAGTCTCTGTGTTTGTGTGACAATGAACAAAAGGTGACGCGTTTCCGGGGTTCAATTGTCCACCTGAGAGTAGGTGGACCCACCCAAGGACACGAAGGAATAAACAAGCAGCATTACTGGCGAGCAGCCTGCGAGGAGGTGACGTAAAGCTCTCCTCTGACCACCGTGCAATGATTAAACCTTCTGAAACTACAAATAATACAGCACAGTCAAAGTAAAATGAGATGGCTAGTGACCAGTGGCAAGTGACAAGCGCACAGAGAGGCGAGGATTTAGCGTGACTCAACAGGAACCCGGTGACTGTTATGCTTCAGCTCAGGTCTGTAACAGGCGGAGTGTTTGGTCGGTCATGACACTGTTGACATACAAAAGGAGGCGGGCGCTGACATGCAGGGGTGTGTGACGGAATGACGGATGTAGTGTATGGAATAGGTGAGAGTTTTAATAATCGTGTGTGTGTGTGTGTGTGTGTGTGTGTGTGTGTATGTGCTCACGTTGCAGTATTTTTCAATCGTTTCAGGTGTTGTTGAAGGTAAGAAGCGAAGTAAAAGGTGGTGATTTAGCAAGACGAGAGAGCAGTAAAGGCGGTGTATGCGTGACTGACCTTGCACCGCTGACACAAGCCTCCCTTTCCCCCCATTCATCCCCAGCCTTCGCCTCGCTGCCTCTATACTTGTTCCTCTGCCAGCCATAAATCCTGAGATCACTCCGTTTTATACGACCCGTCTCCTAAACACGCACACAGCACATAAAACACTCACACACACACACACACACACACACACACACACACACACACACACACACACACACACACACACACACACACACACACACACACACACACACACACACACACACACACACACACACACACCCACACACACACCCACAGACCGAAACTATTATAAACCAGTCTTAAAAAAGTCCTGTCATTCATAAGAAACTGACATTTAAAGCGGCCGAGAATGGACGTGTGTGTGTGCGTGTGTGCGCGTGTGTGTGTGTGTGTGTGTGTGTGTGTGTGTGTGAGAGAGAGAGAGAGAGAGAGAGAGAGAGAGAGAGAGAGAGAGAGAGAGAGAGAGAGAGAGAGAGAGAGAGAGAATAAGTTCGTCCAAGGTTATGCATGGAAGGGGAGGAGATGCTGTCATGCGGCGGTGGCTGAACACACACACACACAAAAAAAAAGTAAATAAATAAATAAATAAATAAATACAGGTAGGCAGACAGAAAGACAAGCACAGTGACAGACAGACAAACACACATAATTACCTAGTTTTGTAAGAGTAAAATTAATGATTTATTAATCGCAGAATGACTACGGTTTTTTTAGGAGTAAATCGTTTGGACGTAAGGACATTAGCTAAGTTTTTTATGTGTTTGTTTGTCCAAAGGGGGAGGACTTACCTAAGGAGGGAATCATGGTCCTGGATTATGTAATTATCGATCATCACATAAAGTTATTGTCTGAGTATTGGTCGCAGTGGGCCCTGAACTGTAAACACTTTATGATGTCCTGTTGACGATATTAGTAATTATCATGTCGGTAGCGGTCGTAGTATTATAAAAGTGATATTCTCTTTAATTTTTTTGTTCAGAAAAAAAAATAATGTGCGTAAACAATAAGAACATGAAGATGGTAAAAAGTAGGAAAGTAGAAGGGAAAAAGGTCACGAAAATGACAAAAAAATAGCATTCTGTGAGAGGAAACGGAAGTAGATAGAGGTGATTGATAAAAAAAGAAGCAGGAGAACAGGGAAGCAAGAGGCGGAAGGGAAGAAGGAGGAGGGAGGAGCAGATGGAGGACAAGAAATAGAAAGGGGATGTAGAAGAAAAAAGGACAAGGTGGAGGAGGAAGAGGTGAAGGAGGAGGAGGAGGAAGAGAAGGAGGAGGAGGAGGAGGAGGAGGAGGAGGAGGAGGAGGAGGAGGAGGAGGAGGAGGAGGAGGAGGAGGAGGAGGACGAATATGAGGACTAGTATCGGAAGAAAGAGTAGGAAGAGGAAGAGAGAACTGGGTTGATTGTGAAGTCGCTGAGGAAAATAGTTTGAGGTCATTCATTGGAGACTAGAATTTTAAGGCAGGAGCAGTACTTTTGAGCGGCCTTGAGGCTGCGTCTTTGCAAGTGAGTGGCCTTGAGTCGGTACCTTGCCTGCCGCTGTGGCCGCATCACCCTGACGGGCCATCAACTTGGCCAACCACCTGGAAACACTTACCGTTCATTGTGTTAACTCCATCTCTCTCTCCACTGCTCTCTGTCTATCCATCTGTCTTGTGTATCGATGTATCTATCTATCTATATCTGTCTATCTATTTATCTTCTATGTGTGTGTCTATCGATCTATCTAGCTGTGTATCTCTTTATATCTGTCTATCACTGTATCTGTCTTTATCTATCTATCTATCTATCTTTCCATTTATCTGTATCTGTATCTATCTATCTATCTATCTATATCTATCTATTTATTTAGCTATCTATCTATCTCTTAAACCATTGATCTACAGAAGGATGTTACTGTTGACTGACGAGAAAATAATTAGTTTCTTGGACTACATAATTTTTTTCCGTTGCTGTGGTAAAATATTTATTAGGAACGAGATATTTTTGACGAAGACATTCACCTTCCTCCGACCTAAAACTTGTCACTGAAGTACACGAATGCAGAGCCGTGAATACACTGATGAGATGTCCACAATGCGTCAAGGGAATTCGAGAAAACCATAAGCGAACGAGGCAGACAAGACTCGAAGTGAAAGTGATGCAATAAATATCTATACCAAGTTGTTTTAATCGATTATAATAAAGTCGGGATCAGTAAAGTAGGAAAAGGATTCGGGGAAGTCAGGAAAATTTCTCAAGTCACGCTCTCTCTCTCTCCTCTCTCTCTCTCTCTCTCTCTCTCTCTCTCTCTCTCTCTCTCTCTCTCTCTCTCTCTCTCTCTCTCTCTCTCTCTCTCTCTCTCTCTCTCTCTCTCTCTCTCTCTCTCTCTCTCTCTCTCTCTCTCCACACACACACACACATCCCCCCACACCCACGTCCTGTTTCTGTCAGGTTTTAAAACTTTCTTTATGCTTCTTTTCCTATTCACCAGCTGGGAGGCAACGATGACGGCAATGAAGCTGCGGGTGAAATTGCCGGATAGAGACGAGATCAAGGAAGAAACATTAACACATGGAAGATCAGGCAACGGAAAGCCTGTGGACTTATAATGATGGTGGTTGCTTTAAATGACTTAATTCATCAGGCTTTTCAGTGACTTACTAAACTGATTAAAACACTAGTTGTGCATACTTGCAGGAACGTTTAGCTCACTTCTGACGCTACAAAATAATCGTCAGTATGATTTTTAAAGGAGTTGATTGTTTTCATTAACTGCTTCTCCTATAAGGTTGTTCCTCTTGTGGATGACTCTGTTAGATGGAAAAAAAAGATGTGCGTGCAGCATTGCATCGCTTGAACATTTTGACTTTATTTTCGAATTCCGTGGTTAGTTTGAAACTAAAGATATTTGAAGTGTTTGACGTTACTAAAATTGTTCAAGGATTTGAAGCCTATATAAAAAAATCTTCTTAGTCGTCTTTTTTTTTCAAAGAAAAATAGTTAAAGTCGCATGAGTTGCATGTTGTGTACATAACGTTAAAGTACAGTTCATAGAGCGTCGCTGAACTCTCGAGTAATTTGCTGACCGCCCTTTTATTTACGTGACAAAAACTGCACTGCATATTCCAAGTGAGGCCTTACTAACGAATTTATACAAAAATAAGATTTCCTGGCGTCTTACATTCGAATTTTCTCGCTGTGAACCCGATACTAGTATTAGCTGCTCTTATATGTCCAGGTAGACTTGCAGTGCTTTATATGTTTCAAACCACTGCTGATAGTGATAGTAATAGATAGATAGTGATAGGTAGTGATAAGGACGTGGATCCCAAGAGCCAAGTCTTTATGCTCGACATCTTGTATGTATGGCTCCTTATTTGTAAAAAGGAGGAGGAAGAGGAGGAGAAGGAGGAGTGAATAAAGTGGATGACTAGAGAGAAGTATACGGGGAAGTGGCTAAGAAGTAACATTATTGTCATTAACTCGCTTTAGATGGACTGCGATTTTGTAATTTTCATCATACGCGAGGAGTAATTTGTCGTGTCGGTTTTGCATCCCCTTGCTTGGCAATTTAGGACCCATCAAGTATTCATCCTGTACCACCTCTCCTCCCCATCACTTTGCCTTGCCCTTCGTTAGCACTCCCCCAGGCGGCCCCGCGCACCAGCCTCCCTTATCAATGTTTTAACTTCCTACCCCGCTGTTCAAACACGACAAGATGACTACACACACACACACACACACACACACGGTGGGAGTATTAGTGTGTTTGCTGGTCCCCATGTGTGAGCACCTCTCCAAGGGCACATACCACCTTCACCACCGCTTGCTACTACTACTACTGCTACTACTTTTTTTTTTTTTTTTTACGTCGTGGCCTATTGCACCGGCAGGCTTGTTCCCGGTGAGGCCTGATGGTTTGCTCAGCCCGTCTGGCGCAAGCAAGTGTTTATCGTGGCGCCATCTTGTGTTGGCTCATGCTGCCCCCCGGAACTCATTTTTGAGACTCTTTGGAGAGGTTGTCTAGAGCCCGGGTTGATGGGTGGTCTTCAGGGCAGCATGTGGGTAGTCATAGGCCACTCGGCAGTGACTGAAAAACCGCAGCTGTGTGGCGGCCAGGATTCGAACCCGCGTCCCTCCTGGAGCTCCTGAACGCGGGACCGTCACGCTAACCACTCAGCCACCGCCACTACTACTACTACTACTACTACTACTACTACTACTACTACTACTACTACTACTACTACTACTACTACTACTACTTCTACTACTACTACTACTACTACTACTACTACTACTACTACTACTTCTACTACTACTATTGTTGCTGCTGCTGCTGCTAGACGTTATTATCCACTCGTTTTGGCCGACCCGGTAGTGATTTTTACATTATTCGCACTCCCCTGAAAACGTAACCCCCCAACCCTCCCCCCCCCACTTTCTCTCTCTCTCTCTCTCTCTCTCTCTCTCTCTCTCTCTCTCTCTCTCTCTCTCTCTCTCTCTCTCTCTCTCTCTCTCTCTCTCTCTCTCTCTCTCTCTCTCTCTCTCTCTCTCTCTCTCTCTCTCTCTCTCTCTCTCTCAACATTGTAGCCTTCATCTTTCATCTCTTCCTTCTTCGACATCAGTTATTTTTCCCTCAGTCTGCCGTGCAAGCTATCAGTCATATTCCTGGTTTTATGTTTCACGTGCATATGGTGATTCATAGATATGTAGATTGATAAAATAGGTAAATATACAGAGGAGTATCGTAGTGAGGGTAACCTTGGAAGAAAGACAAACATTTATACAGAATAGGATTGAAAATGCATTATAACCAGCAAACAAATAAATGAATAAACAATGGAAGGAAAAAAATACAGGAAGATAAATTGATAGATAGATAGATAGGTAGATAGATAGATAAATAGATAGATAGATAGATAGATATAGATGTATAGATAGACAGATAGATTGATAGATTGATAGGTAGATAGATATATTGATAGATAAATAGATAGGTGAATAGATAGATAGATAGATAGATAGATAGGTATGTAGATACATAGATAGATAGAAAAAAAGAGAGAAAAAATAAACATTGATAACCCCGGGTATAAACAAAACAGAGTGAGGCATTGAAACAGACAGACGGAAGAACCTCACTGGCCTACGGGATGACGAGAGATTTCCTTAGAAGCGGGGAACGTGGCCGCGGGGAGGGAAGGCTCTCGCGCCGCTGTTGACAGAGTGTGAAGGACGCCGCCGTAACACTCGAGACCTGGTGCGAAACCTATTACCGCGTTAAGCCGATGAATAGGTGAGCCGCCGCGTGCGCGCCCCGACTCAAAGAAAAGTATATGTCCCGTCTCTCCGGAAAAATAGTGCTGTCGAATATTCTTAGAAGCTCTTATATACTTTTTCCACATTTTGTTTTACTTTCTATTTATCATTAGCACGTTAACTGTATGTGACACCACCTTCCGCCCTCCACCCGTTGAAATACTAATATAAGTTGTTTACACAGCGAAAATTATTTATCTTTTTTTTTATTTAGTTCCTTCCTGCTCTGTTTGCTATTTTGGGGAGTACAATTGGGAGACAGTGCGGAGGTAGAAAGCTCTGTAAAACTGCGCGAAAGGGGTTGGAGCATGAGAGACTGGCAGGGAAAGTGGGAGGGTAAGGAGGCTCGGGAGGGAGGCGGGCGTGGGTTTGGCGCGGAAGGTTTGCCCAGACGTTGTGATTAACAACACCCGGCTTTTTGTCATCACTGCTGACCATGAAAACTGGTGACTGGAGAAAAGTCTCCGACATGGCCCCCACTACCCATATATTGTCTTTGGCATGAGGCAGGTCAGCTACAGTTGTGTCTTGGTAGTCTATTGGGGAGACTACTCCAGGAAAATTAACTTTCACTTTCGTCACAGTGGTGCATCATCTCCTTGAGTTTGTTTGTGTGGTTGTGGTTACTCATGTGGTCTTATTTATGGTGAGCCTGTCTGTTGTGCCCTTACTTAGACTTACGTGTGCCTGAAAGTCCTGTTGTTGTTCATCGTGGGTTACCTCAAGCAAGTGTTTTGCAAGTAGTGCTAAAAGACATGAAAATAAAGTAGACTCACCTTCTGGAGTGACGTCAGTTGACTCGTCTTTGACAAATATCCCGTTCAAACCGCTTTGGTTGCGTGTGTCGATGACTCTGTCATGATGGGTGAGGACGATATCGGCGGGAGCTTCGGGCTCATGGCCAGGCAGTTTCAGAAATCCTGGGTCTATTTTTTTACTCGGAGTGGTGGTGGTGGTTGGTCTCCTTGTTGTGGTCATCGATGGCACCTCTCCTCCGCTGCGAGTAGCCACCATGCTGCCCTCGGTGATACCCGTCATAGGTTTGAAGTTGTGACTGTGAGTGGGGCCCACCACTGTGCCGCTGGGAGATATAGAAGGAGGGGGACGTAGAGCATCAGGTATGTTGGAACCTCCATTGGATAGGAAAGGTCCTCCTGTAGATACCGTCGTGGTTTCCTGCTGAGGACGAGCAGTAACTTGTGGGCGAAGATGTGTGCTGTCAGTGTTTCTTCTGTCATTCTTCAATAAGTCTTCTAGCACACTAACTCTTGTAGGATGAAAACTAGCGTCACTGTGGTCACTGACAGGGGCTCCAGTAGGTATTCTTAGTGCTCTGAGAGTTGATCTTGCTGTCTGACTTCTCGTCGTAGGCTTTTGTGTACTTCTGCTGGAGTCGTGACGTTGCAGGATGTGGAGGTTAGGGCTGTCTGGGTCCTGAAAGTGTTGCGGGAGGTGTGGAAGGAAAACTTCTGGAACAGGAGACACCATCACCGCTTCCCGGCTGGACTCTTCACTGTCCTTCCAGGCGCCTCTTTGAGGCACTGGAACGTTGGGTGCCATTACGACAGTATAAATGACACAAAATTGTTTGAGTACCCTTAGATCACCATGAGGAGGAAAATATCACGTGACTGTGTGTTTTCCTGTTATTTTCTTAGAAAAATTTAACACTTGTATTAAGTCACTAAGGGTTCGACCAACTTCACTTTTCAACTTCGATTTGCTTACACCCTGACCAGTGAAAGGTGTATTAGATATCTTGAAGTAATGGGAAAGGTCAAGAAAGAACGAGCTAGAGTACAGTAATCCCTCGCCAGCAGAGTGAGGTGTTGCAGCTCGCTGGAGGGACACCGTTGATCGACCGCCGACTCTGAACTGAGGGCTCGTGCTCCCAGTGTTGGGTTTAGACTCACCACGTGGCCTCGCGCGCATAGAAAACTGCCACCTCTCGCCACTTCATCTTGTTTTCTTTATTAATTTTATACCTGACAACTGTCTGCATAAGTCATCCACTGGTATTTTTCTTGAGTAGATATAAAGTTTACATTTTACCCTGTATATGAATGTACGTGCCGGGGTGGCGGCGGGGAGGCCCCTGTAGACGGCGTTGTGGAGTTGTAGTGCGGCGTGTCACTCACCTTGCGCGTGCTAGTGGGATTTGGCACTCAGGCCTGGTGGCCCTCTCTGGTTTTTCGTTAAGTGTTTTTGCCCAAATTTTGGCAGAATACACAAGAGTACCGCCAGCGGGGATCGATGAGGGATGGCGTGGGTCTGGAGGTCACTTCTCTGCTACTTCCTCTCCGTAAATATCAGCCACTAATGGAAAACAAAGATTTAGGAAGTTTTTTTTTGTGTGTGTGTGTATATGCTTCTCTCTACACTGTATTTGATGTCAATGGATGAATGTTTTTTTTGTTGAGCTGGTCACTACTGACTCGCCAACGGAGTGCTCTCGAGGTAAGATCAATTGAGTTTTTAACAATAAAAAGCAGTTATCAAAGATAGAGTTTTAGATGCATACAAATAGTTATAATGAACCTTAGCATCACAACATGTATGTTCCTATTTTTAAACATCAACATTCTTTAATCTTTATATTATCATTGCTTAACTTTATAATAGATTCAAAAGGAAAGTGATTTATACTTGAGGAAAAGTCTCTCACTTACCATGGTAACATCCACGGACAGGTCGGCGATGCGTTAGTTGTAACCTATCCAGAGTGCAATAGTTTGCTGCCGCCCATACTAGGTAGTCAGACCCTGGCGCTGGAAGAAAAGACAAAACAATAGGTTACTAGGTTGACTGGTTGTGTTGCAAAAATAAAAATAAAAATATAGCAGAGGAAAAAAAAGAAAAAAAAGCGAGTATCCGGGACGCCGCGGTGGGCATTCATTCATGTGTAAATGCTGGATCACAATGTAGCCGAAGTTTTCATGCAGATAAACGTAGAGTTGCCCGAGGCGGGTCAAGGCTATGCGTCCTCACCGGGAAGGAGAGCGGGGAGCCTCCCGCCGGCCGGTCAGCGGGAGCCATCCACAGATTATATACCCCCCCCCCCCCCCTCTCTCTCTCTCTCTCTCTCTCTCTCTCTCTCTCTCTCTCTCTCTCTCTCTCTCTCTCTCTCTCTCTCTCTCTCTCTCTCTCTCTCTCTCTCTCTCTCTCTCTCTCTCTCTCTCTCTCTCTCTCTCTCTCTCTCTCTCACACACACACACACACACACACACACACACACACACGCACTCACGCACGCACGCACATAAGATATTCGTGATATTTTATTCTTTGGTGCAACGTCAAATCACTTTTATCGTCCTGGAAGAATATTCCTGAAAGTCACAAGTTAAGCAGGTCGTATATACTTCCCATCTTCACACTTAAATGTGTCGTTGGCCTCCATCCCTCCAAAAAATACTGACTTTTTTTCGATTCGATCCTAAATCACTCTTTATGACTAACAGGACTGTAAAAATATGATCGCTTGTGTGTTTCATAACCCATAGTCACGGCCGGCGGACAACCACTCATGTCATTCAGAGTTCCGTTCCAGTCTTGTGGCCACAGCTACGACATGT
>NC_066523.1:18720590-18723090 GCF_024679095.1 Eriocheir sinensis | reverse complement strand
TTGGAACCCTTGAACGTTGTGGACGTGCATGGACTGTCTCAGAATGATGTCATCCTTCCCTACTCTTTCTATATATCTGTATGTCTGTCTGTTTTTCTGTCTGTCTGTCAATCTCTATTTTTATATATCTATCCATCAATATATCTGTATCTATCTCTTTAGCCATCTATCTATCTCTCCCTTTAAGTCCCTGTTTACGCAAGTCATGTTATTAATTTTTCAGTCACAATCAATGAACATAAATTCCCCCCCCCCCCCCCCCCCACGATGATTCACATAATTCACAGCCAATACGTTACGGTGAGTAGAAACAAATACGTAACAGACAGACAAGGACGAACCAGCAGCGTCACGCCAGAACTGTCATACTACCACCACCACCACCACCGCCTCCGCCGTCCCCGCCGCCGCCGTCGCCGCCTAGAATAACGGTACGCGGCTGCCACAAACACACTCAGCGGCGGCGTACATACTACCAAGGTTAGCCATAACACGACACATGGCGACCCCCCTGAACCATTGAACCGGCCGGGAGGCGTGACGTGGGGTTGCATCATAAGGCGGAGAGGCTGACAAGGGATGAGGGCTGTTCGTTATGAGGCCCGGGCATTCTCCACACACACACACACACACACACACACACACACACACACACACACACACACACACACACACGCACTAAGAGTTAAACGAACGGTCATTTCATCATCTTTCCGGGTGCGCAGATTGACCCTGAACACCGTGAAAAAACGAGGAAAAGTAAAAATGGAGAAAGGACCCGTTGACCACTTCCGCGATGAGTGTGTGCTGTTGGGATGATGAGGAAAGCCTACGTGGGTGTGAGACTGAATGAGGGGACGTAAAGGGGAAGGGATGATAAAGTGGTGAAAGATGAAAGAGAGAAAATTAGAGGGTAGAAAATACGTAATTGAGGCGATACCCATTTGAGTTCTTAAGTGGGGAAGTGAGGGAAGCATGTGTAAGTGTAACTGAATGAGGGGGAGCAAAGGGAAAGGAATAATATAGAAGTAAAAGATGAGGGAAAGCGAGTGAATGGGCATGACAAGGAAATGGTGTTGTTTATGAGTCCTTGCGTGGGAGGGGAAAATGAGTTATGCGTGAGTGTGAGATTAAATGAGGGAGGGCGACGGGGAAGGAATGATAAGAGGTGGAGGGTTAGGGAGGAGGAGGGAAAGGATAAGATGAGAGATAGAGGACGCTGATGACTTCACACGAAAAAAAAAAAAAACGTATGAGGCCTGATCGGATTTTTTTGTATTGTGACGTCACTGTGTAACGCTATAACAACTGTATGAAAGGTGGAAGGGGACTGTAGGGTGACTGGCAGGGTAGGCACTTCCTATGTCTGTCTGAATCACACACACACACACACACACACACACACACACACACACACACACACACACACACACACACTTAGCCCCACACTTCCTCCCACCTTCTCTCCTTCCGTCTAGCGCGTGGCCGTGAGTTAAGCGGAGAATGGCTTCGTAACACCTCCTTAAGGGTACAAAATAATGCCGCCTCGCCTCGCCTCACCGTACCTTGCGAGTCTTGAAAGTCCAGTTGTCTGAACCCAAACATGGAACCACACACCCACACCCACTCACACACACACACACACACACACACACACACACACACACACACACACACACACACAGTTATCATGTTTGCAACGAGACCATAAAAGTTACTGCTCAACACTTATTCTCTTTTCATTATGTTGTGTTACATGGTTGTAGATCTACTCTTCAGGCTTTTCATGTATTGTTTCGTCTGGTTTAGTGTTGCGTGGTCTGTTGTACATATTCCTGAAGCTGATGTTATGATTGTTACAGTGGTAGCGAATGTACCGAGTCATGATGTTATTGGTTGGGCCGATGGTCACGAGGAAGCAGAACGAGAGAGAGAGAGAGAGAGAGAGAGAGAGAGAGAGAGAGAGAGAGAGAGAGAGAGAGAGAGAGAGAGAGAGATAGAGAGAGAGAGAGAGAGAGAGAGAGAGAGAGAGAGAGAGAGAGAGAGAGAGAGAGAGATTTTCCATTGTTTCCTTGCGATGTAGAAGTTCTTATAATTTATAATCACGTTATCGTACTTATGTTTACTGTTCCCATTATTTTCGTGATCGTTTTATCAATAACACCTTTTTATTGTTATTATTATTATTATTATTATTATTATTATTATTATTATTATTATTATTATTATTATTATTATTATTATTATTATTATTATTATTATTATTATTATTATTATTATTATTATTATTATTATTATTATTATTATTATTATTATTATTATTATTATTATTATTATTATTATTATATATTCATTATTGTTTTTCGATTCATTTATTTATATAATTTCCTCTCTTCTTGTTACTAGCATGGAAAAACTTCACGAGCGTCCCCTCGAAGGGTTGATCCTCACAGCCACGAGCAACCCAGGCCGGGCACCAAGACAGGACTATGAATGCACG
>NC_066523.1:18655590-18715590 GCF_024679095.1 Eriocheir sinensis | reverse complement strand
GAAGGAAACCAGGATGAGTATAGATAAGGCAAGGAAGCATAATATAAGTATGTGTGAGAGTGAAAGAAGAGCGAAAGGGGGAAGGGACGAGATATGGAACAAAGGTACGAACATCGGACATTCAGTTTCCCCCGTGTAGGAATGAAACCAGGATGAGTATAGGTAAGGCAAGGAAGTATAATATAAGTATGTGTGAGAGTAAAAGAAGAGCGAAAGGGAAATGAAACAAGGTGTAAAAGAAAGCCATGGACATCGGACATTCGTTTTCCCCCGTGTAACAATGGCTCACCTGCACACAACACACCTGGCGTAGCTGAGGTTGTTGATTTACGGCCGCGGTGACGCCCCGAGCCCCGCTGACTTCCTGGCTACCTGACGCCGGTAATGAATGCCTCTACCTGGGTCGCAAAGGAACACGAAATCAAGTCATGAGTGTATATATCATCGTTCTTATGTGTAGTTTGTGTGGGTTTTTCTATGTATGTATGTATGTATGTATGTATGTATTTGGGGAAATGGAATATCTGAACGGGTATCGAAGTGGAACACGACCGGACGACTAAGGAGAAGAAAAGGTTGATCGTATACATAATAAGTCTCTTTTTATGTATTATTTTCTTTATGTATGTATGTATGTGTATAGGAGTGTGTGAGGAAGGGAGGGAGAAAGGAAGGGGAATGGAAATGATGCCTCCCCATGCACCGTAAAGAACAGGAACAAGAAAAACTGAGAGAAAAAAAATAAGAGTGTGTGTGTGTGTGTGTGTGTGTGTGTGTGTGTGTGTGTGTGTGTGTGTGTGTGTGTGTGTGTGTGTGTGTGTATCTCGCGTGCGTTCATGATTACTAAGATTGCTGAATATCTGTTTCATCTTTTGAGAAGTTTGCATTTAATTAACGGAGTCTCACTTACACAATTTAATAAATATAAATTAATAATCTAGTTAATTGACAATGAAACGGCGAAGAGACTAACAAGCTCCGTGTCTGGCCTTGCTTAAAGAGCCCGAGAAGGCAAAGGAGTGAGGAGCGCGACCCACCGCTGGAAGGAACGGAATGAATTTGCAAGGAAGACTGGGTAATAAATCTGCATGTTAGGGAGATCGAACGACAGGAAGGAGGGAGGGGTAGGAAGATAATTACATAGAGTTACATAGATTATCAGACCACACAAAAATAGACAGACAGAGAGAATACAACAAATGAAGACCCAAGGAGTCGAATCCCTTACTGGAGAGAGGAAGTTAACAGATGGTGCAAAAGAAATGGAAGAAAGGCTACGTAGAGGAGGGAGGGAGAGAAAAAAGATGGATGGTCACAGGAAGGGATGGCGGAAGAAAAAGATGAATGGCTACAGGAAGGAAGGGAGGAAAGGGAAGAGGTGGAAAGGCAGTCGGAAGAGAGGAAGGGTGGGCAAGGGAAGAAGGGCAGAGGAAGGAGCGGTGAGTTCACGGTCAGTGGGAAAGCTCCTGCTGGAAGTGTGTCAAGGTCAGGGTGTTGACATTACTGTACTAGGCACAGGAGAGGAGGAGGAGGAGGAGGAGGAGGAGGAGGAGGAGGAGCTGGAGGAGGAGGAGGAGGAGGAGGAGGAGGAGCTGGAGGAGGAGGAGGAGGAGGAGGAGGAGGAGGAGGAGGAGGAGGAGATAAGGCCAAGATAACAAAGATAATATCGATAGAAAATGTGATAATTGGTGCATAGTGGACTGAGGACAATACTGAAATATGGTTTCTCTAAATTTATTCATATTTTTGTGTGTGTGGTAGAAACTCTAGCCAAGTTTATCCGTCAAAATTACTGATATGAATGGACAGGGAAAGGAAACGATACAAGTTTTAATCTGCTACATGACATATCTCTCTGACGATCAATATTCAACCTGTACAAGTTAGAATATTGCTAAGATGTGTGTGTGTGTGTGTGTGTGTGTGTGTGTGTGTGTGTGTGTGTGTGTGTGTGTGTGTGTGTGTGTGTGTGTGTGTGTGTGTGTGTGTGATACATTTATAACCTCTACATGCCCATTTCTGAACCCTCCCAAGCTATTGTTAGGTGTCAGAGAGAACCACACCGGGGAGACGTACGTGAGCTCGGTTGTGTTAACGAGGTGTATGTGCTGCACGCCACGCCACAACATACGTGACCTAAACACGACCTTTGTATCTCCCTCGAACTCTTATCACCTGCGGGGGAGGGAGGAGGAAAGCACTGTGGTGGGTTGCGTGCGTCATTCGTTAATCATGGTATTTTGGGGAAGAGATAACGTTTTTACATTGTTTTTTCAACGCCACACGAATGTTTACGTTTAGGGTTGCCTTGTCATGGTGAACCTGAAATTTTGTTTTGTCGGAACACAGCGTCACCATCGCCGATTTGCCTTTCGGTTCCCAATTAAAACATGTGATGGAGTCTACACAGGTGTTGGTAATGTCACGTGGTTGTTGGAAGGTAGAGAATTATGTGAAAAATCGTAAAATAATCAATATATGTAGTATGTGTGTGTGTGTGTTTGGGGGGGGGGGGGTATAAATAAACAAACAAAATAAATAAATAGATAAATAAATATGATAAACACACACACACACACACACACACACACACACACACACACACACACACACACACACACACACACACACACACACACACACATCAGGCAAACTAACCAACCTGCTGCTTTTTGTGTTGCTCTTATATTCACCTTCTCAAGCTGGCTCTGAATTAGTTTATATCCTCAGCTTTTCGTGCCGCCGCTACCACCACCACCACCACCACAACAACAACAACTACAACCATAACCACAAACCCTCCACACACCACCACCACCACCACAACAACAACCATAACCATAAACCCCACACACACCACCACCACCATCACCAAAACCACCACCACCACCATCACCACAACCCGCACCACAGCCACCACCACCACCAAAACCACCACCACCACCATCACCACAACCCGCACCACCACCACCATCACCAAAACCACCACCCTGACCACCGAAAACTGAGAAGTACGAGGAAGTAGACAAATCAGATCATTTGAATAAGGAGGAAGGTGTCATATTTTTCTTCTGTTCGTTACTTCTCGCAGCAGGAAGTGATTCTTTTTACTCATCTCGCTTTACTCTCTAACTGTCAACACGAGGACAAACATCCGGTCTTATACTCTCCATAGAAAACCTGATTTGGGAATCCACGCCGATCTTGTTGTTGTGCCCATTAATATCACACCCGGGTCCACTCTCGCTATCGTGGCCTTGGTGTTAATGAGCCGCGCGACGATAGAGAGACGCCAGAAAAATGGACGCTGCCGCCACGACCGTCAACCGATCAACGTGATGAGCAGGGCCCTCCATCATCCGATTATGCCGGCGAGTTTTTACGTCATGTAATCGATTAGACACGGACGATGGAGGTGCGGAAATCCTGTGTATTGAGAGCAGGAATGGTGAATGGGCACTTTCTTCGTAGTGGTGATGGTGTGTTGTGGGTGGCATTGGCGGTGATGATTGGTAATGGTCGTAAGGGGTGGTGGGCGTCTAATAGATCGGGTGATGAAGGGTGGTGCGTGGAGGTGGTATTGTGTTGATGGGTGTTCATTGGTGCCTGTGGTAGTGAGTATGTAAGTAAAAGTAAAATGGTAGCTTCTTTGCTTTTAATATTTCTTTACGTCAATGACGATTGTGGCGTCGGTGAGAATAGTGAAACCTCAGCCAGTGCGTGTTGTGGACTCTGTGGTGGCAGTGCTAGTATCGTGGGTGGTATATCTAACCCTGTTACCAGCACTTGAAGGGCTGACAATGATACTGATGAATGTACTAAGAAATGAATAGTTAAAAGTGCAACATTTTATGTCACACTTTATTAAATATGAGAGTTAAATTCGACGTGTAGTAGTCACCGACCAACATCATCAACAAGGAACGAAGTGTCACTGTTTTTCACAACTTCAGCATTTTGCCTTGAATCACCGCGGCTCATTAAAGAACTATTTTTTCAACTCTGCCACTTCGGTACCAGTCGCATGTAATTAATTTGCTCCTTGACGTTTAACTGAAAGTTTCAATCTTGCTTTGCGTTAGTTTATTTTCTGCGAGTGTGTGTGTGTGGGGGGGGGGGGGAGGGGGGGCATACGTTTGTGTGTGTAGTTGTGTGCGTTTGTTGGTCAGTTTTTTTTTGTCACCTATTGTCCACAGAAGAGGATTTCCAAGGTTAAACCAACACCATTATGAATGAGTAAGCGAGCAAAACGTAGACTACCAAGAATTTTATGTTCTTTGTCAGTCTGTAACGTTTTTCACATGGGTAAGACTAAGTAGAATGCATAATTTTGATCATTGAAAAGATTGGCCAAGTTTAGTTCATAATTATCTTCGATGGTGACCTTTAGGGTGGTAGGTTAATGTTTTTTTTTCTTTTCTTTTTTTTTTCTTTTTAAACTTTTGCCTCACAAACCCGAAATAATATTCTGGTCGAGATTGACGTGATTGTATAATTCTCTCTCTCTCTCTCTCTCTCTCTCTCTCTCTCTCTCTCTCTCTCTCTCTCTCTCTCTCTCTCTCTCTCTCTCTCTCTCTCTTCATTATTACGTTTGCGCGCATGCCTCGATCGCTCAGACATACGTATGAGGCTTAGACCGGAAGTTGGTGAACGTACAAAGGTGTAAACGTTTTCTCACGGCATGCTATATAAACCCTTGCCAGGCTCCGTGTCACTCAGTCTTCCACTTCAACAGAAGGTACTGCAGTGTCAGGTAACTGTGCTGGTTTACATTTGTTTAGTGCCCTGATCTGATAAATAGTAATGCGTCATTTGTATTCATAAAGAAAGTTTATTCTGATTACAATTTTGTTTCCACAGTGTGCACAGAAGGGACAGATAGAAGCTTCTTTATACCTGAGCAGGATATACTTTTACGCCGTTACCGCAATTATGCCTGGTCTATCTGGATGGTTGCTAATATTTACAATTCCGTTTGCCACGAAAATTGTATACTCCGATTCCGTTAATTGTCCAGAAAGAAGTGTATACGATCTACACGATATACCCAGTCTGACCGTTGACTCAAAAAAGAATGGGGTGGTTGAGATAGAATGTGGAAAAGCTGGTGAGGACATGACCGGTATCTCTAGGTCCTGCTCTGAAGAAACAACAAAAATGGAGGAATGTGGACTGGAGGGAAAGTCAAAGCAGTGTGGCGTCAAGTGCAAGTGTAACGACTTAGAGGAAAAATTGCAGTGTATGTGTGTGCCTATAACGGCTTGCATTGGTGGTGTCAAGACTGTTATAGGCTGTGTTAAGACAAAGAGTCGTACAGCTGATGTGTATGATCCCGCAGAAGAATCATAATAATTCATAAATTTTCGTGAATAGAGAAGATAATTCGATCTGCCTCGGCGACATTACCAGCGCGATAGAATCCTGGTAAATGCTCTAGTGGGCAAGGAAAGTCGCCGCCGCTAGTATGAGCCTTGTAACGAGTTAGCAGCTTTCGAGTTCTGCCAAAAAATAAGCTGCTGGCGTACATGTGCGGTTGATGCAAAGTGATTTCAAGAAGCATAGTGAAGGAAAGAGGAAACAGAGCCTTGTTCAAGATGAGTTTCTGCATGGATGCTGTGCCGCCTTTCTGTTGTTGATGTCTCGACTGGGCGCTCAGGAATGGAACCACCCACTGAAAGATGGATGCCAGTGCTAGTGCCTGCCATACTCGGACAGCACCAACGCCTGACATCTCTACAAAGCTGTTATATGTTCACAATTTACTACTTAAAAACGTGCCTGTTGAATTACGAGTATTTATGCCTTAAGAAAGGTGGCTGTAGCATTACGATAATTTCTACTGGAAAAATCTAATCGTTTAGGGTCATTATATGGGCAAGTATATGTCATGTAATGTAAGTCTTGAGTGCTGCCTTAATTTCGTATCGCAAAAATTCTTCCTTTGTCTTGTAAAATGTCATCTTCAAAATAGTTGCTGTAACCTCAAGGAAGGAGTAGCTGTAATGTAAAGGGAAACGATGTTCGACTCCCATAGTATTTTAAAGTGACTTTTAAATAATAATCATAAATGCTAAGTGATAAATAATTAATAATAAACAATGAAAATCCTTTTTACGGTGTTTTATCTTCCATCTCTCTCTCTCTCTCTCTCTCTCTCTCTCTCTCTCTCTCTCTCTCTCTCTCTCTCTCTCTCTCTCTCTCTCTCTCTCTCTCTCTCTCTCTCTCTCTCTCTCTCTCTCTCTCTCTCTCTCTCTCTCTCTCTCTCTCTCTCTCTCTCTCTCTCTCTCTGCGATAAGAAACACGGACAAGATGTTTCTGTGACCTTGTTGCTTTGAGTCGCTGTGGCAAAGAAAAAAAGTGAACAAAGAGGAAAACAGTGGAAGTAAAAGAAAGGAAGGTACGGATGCATGAAGAATGAAAGGTATATGGTGGGATATAATATAGAAACGAATGAAGAAGGAAGGCGGTGAGTGGTAACGATGATTTAGATTATATAAAAATTTATCACTAACACGATAAGGAGATCCGTCAGTGATTCACGCAGCGCTAATGTGTACCTTCCGTGTTTAGTTCTTCCTTCAATACGTATTACAACCCCGCATAGTACGTCACGCGCTGAGTCAGTCCTGGATTGCGTCACCACTGTTAACCCACAACAATCAGTCGAATACCGTAGATGAAACGCTCCATTCGTTACCATACTTAAGGCTTACTCGAACATCACTCACAAAAAGGATGCTTAACATATCATGACGGTACCTGTCTACTTTTCCTGTCATTATGTATCGATTACGTGATGATTACCGATTATACCATTTGTGTGGTTCTGCTTAAAGCGGTTGTCTTGAAAGTTATTTAACTACATCTTGATTTTTCAAAAAAGTTTGAAAGTAAAGGTAACGTTGGGGGCATACGCTATAGCTGCGCGTGGTCACGGTGCTCGTCTCCGTCGCATTGGTACTTGAGCCTGTGGTGGGTAACAACCAATCACTCCGGAACACATGACCGGTGTGACATCCGGGTTACGACAGTTTACCTTTTCCAGGTTTCCCCAGGTACCCATTTATCGACCAGCCCGAATGGCAGGATAACCAGGTGGTTGTGCTGCACTCCGACTGCCCGGGCCAGGATTCGAACCCGGGCCGACGGATTTGTAGCTAGTCACGCTAACCACTCGACCACGGAGGCTGTCTAAAAAGGTTACCAATATTTTTTCAAGATTACAAGTATGACAGTAAGTACTTAGTTACTCCTCGTGGAAACTGTATCGAGGAGCTAGGGGAAATCCGTAATAATAACTTTTCCTAATAAGTTTACCTAGATTATACGCTGGAAATTCCTTAACTCACCATGGGTTCAGTCTTGCGTCGCTCACCACGAGAAGGTACGTACGTACTTGAAACAGCCCCATTAGAAATTAGGCAGCTGCTTTCCTGAAGGTGGCCCCTATATGACACTGCTCTAGACGAAAGATTTTATCGATGGTCTCAGGAGGTTCATTACGACTATAAGAGAGAGAGAGAGAGAGAGAGAGAGAGAGAGAGAGAGAGAGAGAGAGAGAGAGAGAGAGAGAGAGAGAGATACCCTACCTAGTCCAAAGTGACTGTAGTTCCCATGCATTCCTTTCTTTCCTTTCATTCATCCATGCTGACACAAAGAAAACTTAAGGAAAAATACTACGAATCTGAAGATCACACACACGTGTAGAGGCGGATGTGTATCAAGAAAACGTTATCTAGATCGTATAAAAGCATGGTCAGTCCTCCAGGCCTCATCAGTCCGGCTTTGCCACGCCTGGAGCTACAGTCACATCAGGTAACTGCTACATCACACTCGTGTAAGTGCCCTGTATTACTAGGTAGTGATGCTTCATTTGTGTTGATAAAGATGTTTATTTTAATTACCATAATTTTGTTTCCACAGTGTGCACAGAAGGGTCAGACCGAAACAGATGGTAATCTGAGCAGCATATGCTTCTACTCCGTTACTGCCATTATGGCCAGCCATTCTGGACGGTTGCTGATGGTGATAAGTCTCCTTACCACGCAAAAACTATTCTCTGTTAAATGTCTAGAAATAAATGTATGCGAAGTAACGGGTATACCCAGTCTGACCGTTGACTCAGAAAAGAATGGGGCATTTAAGATAGAATGTGAAAAAACTGGAGAAAAGACATGCACTGAAAAATGTGAACCAGAGTTGATATCAGTGAAGTGTAACTTCGACTGTGAGTGTGACGACCCGATGGCAGACTCGGTGAAAGAGTGTAGCTGTCCGCCTATAACGGCTAGCATCGGTGGTGTCGACACTGTTATAGGCTGTGTTAAGATAAAAATTAATACAGCTAGTGTGCAACAACCCGCAGAACGATCATAATTCTTTTTTTTTTTTTCGGCGACATTACTGTGGTATATGCTCTAGCTGTGTTATTATGGAAGTTTACTGTATGGGGAGGAGCAGAGAGCAAAGAAAGTCGTCGCCGCTGCTAGTTTACGCCTCCGAAAATGTAAATGTCAGAAGAAATTATGATGCTGCTGGCGTACATGTGCGGCTCATGCAAAGTGACTTCTAAAAGCATAGTGAAGAAGCGAGGAAAAGGAGCTTTGTTGAAGATGAGCTTCTGCATGGATGCAGTGCCGCCTTTTATTTGTTGATGCCGCTATTAGAATGGCATGCAGAGCGCTGCGCTGACAGTGGAGCGGGGCCTGAAACCTTATCTTATGAATGTGACAGGAATGGAACCACGCTCTTGAAGATGGGTGCCAGTGTCTTCCATGCTCGGACAACATCTACGTCTGACATCTCTACGAAGCAGTTATATGTTAACAATTTAGTACATAAAAACGTGCCTGTTGAATTATGAGTATTTATGCCTAGAAAAAGAATTACTGTAGCATTACGATAATTTCTACTTAAAAGATCTAATCGTTTAGATTAAACATGTAATGTAAGTTTTGAGTGCTGCCTTACATTTGTACCGAAAAAATACTTAAATTGTCTTGTAAAATGGCACCTTGAAAATGGTCGCTGTAACCTCAAGGAAGCAGCAGCGGTAATATAATATAAAGGAAACGATGCTCGGTTCGCGTAGTATTGTTTGCATGTATAGTGATAATAATATGTGATAAATAATAAAAAAAATGATCAATAATGAAAATTGTTTTTACGATATTTACCCCTCTCTTTTCTTTATCAGTGAAACATTATGCAACATATTAAACAACAAAATGAATGCCTTCTTGAGATCTGGCTTGCCTGCAGTATTAAGCGATTAAAATGTGTTCTGTTTTAAGAATAAACATATGCATATAAGAAACTTGGCGGTTTGGCATTATGTATGATTTGTAGCGTTACCAGAACACCACAGAGTCACCAAACTGAAGTGGGCCAGCGGTGGCGGCGAAAATGCGATCAGGTGAGGGAGAAGGGAAAGGTAGGAGGTGAAAATAAGAGGGGACGGAAGAAAGTTGAAGGTAATTAATTCCCTGGGAGCTGAGGATCATAGTCACCACTCCTGCCTTCCTCTTTCGTCTGCTGAGTTCCATGACTTATCTGCGTTGTTTTTCTCAACTTTATCACGAACTTCTTATTTCATGTTTTCCTTTTCCCTCATCTCTACTATTCATGATTTACTTTGGTGTTATTTTTTCTGCTCACTATTTTTCATTGTTCCGTCTATTTGTGTCCTTTATCATTTTCTGGTCACTCATATGTTTCACCCGTTTGAAACACAGCACGATAACCTGCATGCCGCAGTGCTGTAAGTGTGGCATGAAAATCTAAAAACTTTGAACATAGAACGATTAGTGAACGTTATCTCTCTCTCTCTCTCTCTCTCTCTCTCTCTCTCTCTCTCTCTCTCTCTCTCTCTCTCTCTCTCTCTCTCTCTCTCTTAGGACAGACCACCTAGTTTGGGCCTTAGGGCCTGTGTTGTCTGGTTATCTATGTAAATCTATGTAATTCTCTCTCTCTCTCTCTCTCTCTCTCTCTCTCTCTCTCTCTCTCTCTCTCTCTCTCTCTCTCTCTCTCTCTCTCTCTCTCTCTCTCTCTCTCTCTCTCTCTCTCTCTCTCTCTCTCTCTCTCTCTCTCTCTCTCTCTCTCTCTCTCTCTCTCTCTCTCTCTCTCTCTCTCTCTCTCTCTCACATTATTTCTCTCGAACATACAGCAACACATAAAATACATCATAGACACAGATAAAACACACACACACACACACACACACACACACACACACACACACACACACACACACACACACACACATGATAACGCGTAATACATAATTCATATTGGAAAAAAACTCTTGAGAGCACTTTTCTCATCATCAATGTTGAATTCCTCTTGTTGTTTAGATGCACTTAGTTTCTCGCTAGCGTCTCTGAACACCATCACGTTTCGACCATGAAATCCCCAAGTGGGCGAGGAGAGGAAGGAGTGCCGGAAGTGAGTTGGGGACGCAATGTAGCATCGTAATTGTGACTACCCCGCCGCTGCATCCTACACGTTAACTCACATGACGAAGTAGCAAAGTTTACCTGCTTTCAGTGCCTTGGTTTTTTTCTCTCTGTAAGGAAACATGGAAACATGGAAACATGGAAATGCAGGCAACAGAAAGCCTATTGGCTCATTACGAGGTCGCCTGCTTGGGTGATTTAATCTGCTCGACCGCCACTTGGGGCTTGGTGAGCAGATGAAAGCACCTCGATATTGAGGAGCAGATGGAAGCCCCTCGTTATTCAGTTTACTCCCGACGCAGCGAAATGACGGTCGATTCTATATTTGAAGGAGTTGATGGTATTCGCATTTACTACTTCTGAGGGAAGATTGTTCCAGTGGCGGATGACTCGGTTTGAAAAGAAACTCCTTCCAATGTCTGTGTTACATCGACTCGACTGAATGGGTAAACCGTTATTTCTAGTTCTTGAGTTGGTTTGCAGTTCAAAGAATTTGGAGTAATCGACGTTATTGAACTTTTTTAGATACTTGAAGACTTGAATCATATCCCCTCGTAGGCGTCTTTTCTCCAATGTAAAGAGATTGAGTCGCTTGAGTCGTTCCTCGTACGGTTGAGCCCTGAAGGTTGGAATCATCTTTGTGGCGCGTCGTTGAATCCTTTCCAGTAAAGCAATGTCCTTTCTGTAATTGGGAGACCAGAACTGCACTGCATACTCGAGGTGCGGTCTTACCATGGAATTATACAAGGATAGCATGACGTCTGATGTTTTACACTCGAAGTTCCTCGCTATGAACCCGAGCATAATGTTGGCCTTGTATGCTTTTTTACAGTGATTCGCGTGTTTCAGGTCACTGCTGATAGTGACTCCAAGATCCTTATCCTCCTGCATCGCTTGCAGAGGTCTCCCATTCATGATGTATGTGTGGTTACTATTTTGGGACCCAATGTGCATGACTTTGCATTTGTCAACATTAAAAGACATTTGCCATTTTTCCGACCATTCGATAATGTGATTGAGGTCTTTCTGAATGATTTCGCAGTCGGTCTTTGTGAGGGCATCTTCACCCATCTTGGTGTCATCTGCAAATCTCGATATTGTGGATTTCAGTCCTGATTCTAGGTCATTGATATATATGATAAAGAGGATGGGTCCCAGCACTGACCCTTGAGGCACTCCACTAGTGACTGGAGGCCAATCGGAAGGCTGTCCGTTGAGTAGTACTCGTTGTTTTCTGTCGGTGAGCCAATCTCTTATCCACGCGATCAGATTGGCTCCGATGCCCGCCCAGTGCAGTTTCTTAAGGAGTCGCTCGTGCGGTACCTTGTCGAAGGCTTTCTGAAAGTCCAGGTATATAACATCACTGGGGATGTGGGCATCCCAGTTCTTATATTTACCTTGGAAGAAGTCTAATAAATTCGTTAGGCAGGAGCGCTTGTTTCTGAAGCCATGCTGGGTGTAGGAGATTATATTATTGTTTTCTAGAAACTTAACAAGTTTATCTCTAATAATCTTTTCGAGTATTTTTCCTGCCACTGATGTCAAACTTATGGGCCTGTAGTTTAATGCAACGCTTTTGTCTCCTTTTTTGAAAATCGGTGTTACGTTCGCCATCTTCCAGTCTTCCGGGACCTTGTTTAGTTGAACTGATCGCGACTGCCATCAGATGTATTCCAGTTCTATGTCGTGTGCGTGTCATGGGAACAAGAGTCATATATGGTTCCCAGGCAGGTCTGTGTCACCCTGCTCGTTAATCTCATGCTCAATGCAGGCCACCTTGAAATTATGGATGCAGAAGACTTCCTATTCTCGCCTCTGTATGTATTGGGTGTCATGTGAAAGTATACAAAGTTCCCGAAGAATCAGAGAATCTCCTTACCAGATATCTCAAAAGTCCTGTAATACTTTTTTTTTTTCTTACCCGCGAGACAGTTCTTTTGCTACCCCGGCCGCTGAGACGCTGACTGCACGGTTTTCTCTCAATATTTATTTGCTTTAATTTTTTTAAGTAGGTTATCATTTAGTCAAATAATCAGTGTGTTTATGCTTGTGTTTGTATGTGTGTGTGTGTGTGTGTGTGTGTGTGTGTGTGTGTGTGTGTGTGTGTGTGTGTGTTAGTTGGTGTGTGTATTTGAGTGTGTGTGAGTGAGTGAAAATATGTATTTGTGTGTGTGTGTATGTGTGTGTTAGTTTGTGTGTCTGAGTGTGTGTGAGTGAGTGAAAATATGTATTTGTGTGTGCGTAATTCACCATGGGCTGATCACGATTTGGACTCGTCATCGCCAGCAAGCACCTCCCGATTAGAGCAAGCTGTAATCGATCTCTGTGTACTGCCGGGACTTTCATACACCACACCCCCCATCCCCACTTGCTCAAGGGGAGACAGTAACCACTCCTCTTCAGCGGAAAAATCCCGGCCTGGCAGCGCAGAGCTTTGGCCACTGAGCTACCGGAGCAGTTTTTCGTTTTTTGTGGTGTGTTTGTGTGTGTGTGTGTGTGCTCACGCTTCAGTGGTTACAGAGGCGAAGCTTCCTTTACAAAAACAACAGGAAAAAATAGTATGGCCCGGCAGTGTCCCTTCATATTTTATGTATTACTGTGTTTGATGAGTCGACGCCGAGGACGCACAGACAACTGGCTCCACTAAGTCTCATGGCATCCCTTCCAGTATTCAAGGTCATGCATGAAAGACTTTCTCTTCCTCTCTCTCTCTCTCTCTCTCTCTCTCTCTCTCTCTCTCTCTCTCTCTCTCTCTCTCTCTCTCTCTCTCTCTCTCTCTCTCTCTCTCTCTCTCTCTCTCTCTCTCTCTCTCTCTCTCTCTCTCTCTCTGTGTGTGTGTGTGTGTGTGTGTGTGTGTGTGTGTGTGTGTGTGTGTGTGTGTGTGTGTGTGTGTGTGTGTGTGTGTGTGTGTGTGTGTGTGTGTGTGTGTGTGTGTGTGTGTGTGTGTGTGTGTGTGTGTGTGTGTGTGTGTGTGTGTGTGTGTGTGTGTGTGTGTGTGTGTGTGTGTGTGTGTGTGTGTGTGTGTGTGTGTGTGTGTGAATTTCTCTAATTCCATTTTGTTTTCACCATTCTTTCAATAATTGTTTTAATTAAGTAGTAATTAACTATTTTTTCGTTCGAGTGCAAGCCGACATATTACATTCTCTAACTTGCAAGCTATATTGTATCTTTCACTACGCCCCTTGCATATCTGATAGTTGATGTATTGCTTTTCTCAATTATAAATATTTATTTTTGCTCGTTGCGTTCCGTGATGCGGCACAGGAATATGAAAATAAACATTGCAAGTACGGTCAGTAATTTTTCCGATGCTCCTTGTAAATAATAGCTCTTCTCCCTCAAGGCAGGCGATAAAGACTCGAGGCAATACGATTTCTCTTTCATTGCTTGTGGATGGCTGCTAGAAGGTGAAGTGTCAGGAATAACTTGCTCTTCATTGTCTGAGATTTTTTGTGTCACGTATTAGATGAAAGCAATTTTAAGTGATTGAATCATTCAAGTATCTGATAAAAAACAGAAAACAGAAAAAGTCAGGGCAGCATACCAACGGAGCCACCGATGAGATTAAACGTCGCCGTGCCAGAGGCCATTTTTGCGGCACTTTTTTTTTACGGCAAGGCAGACAGCTCAAGGGAAAAATACAAAAGAGCAACAAAAAAGCCCGCTAGGCGATGCTCCTATAAAAGGAAACAGAATAAGAGGATAAAAAAGGAGTCAGTTTCGGGAGAAGTGTCTTGACACTCTTGTCTTGAACGAGGTCAAGTCGTAGACAGGAGGAAATCCTGACAAAGGAAGGCTGTTCCAGAGTTTACCAGCGGAAGAGATAAAAGAATGAAGATGCCGGTTGACTCTTGCATAAGGAATTTGGACAGAATATGGATGAGCAAGAGTAGATAGTCGTGTGCAGCGGGAGCACGGAGGGTGGGAGAGGCATGCAGTAAGCAAGTTCAGAAGAGCAGTCAGAATGGAAATATTGATAGAAGACAGTAAGAGATCCAACACTGCAGCGAAAATTAAAGACTGCTAGTAAGAGGAGGGGAGTTGATGAGTGTGTGGAGCCCCCCCACACGTGAGATGCATACTCCATACGAGGGCGCACAAGTCCCCTGTAGATGGAATTTTGCGGAAGTGGTGTGTGTGTGTGTGTGTGTGTGTGTGTGTGTGTGTTGCGTATAGTGTGGAAATTAAGAGAAATTGCCTTCAGAGAGCATGCTGAACTACTCTCTGGTATTGATGAGATAATAGAGAAACGAAAAGTGAGAACACGTGAGGGTCTTTGATAGGCTTGCAGCACCCCCTCGCCCCCCGTATATATCTCACCTAGAGTAGCTTGCGCCTGTTTCGGCAGCTGTCTGACTATACCTGCTCCCTGACACCCCAGCCCTTACTGTGTACATGAAGGATAGGTGATCCCACTCACATTCGTGGTAACTTGCAAAGCTTTTAATCAACCCACAATGGCACATACGGTGTTTAAATACATTTCGATACAGACTAGCATATTATTTTTATGACAACTGAGATTTCACCCACCCGGAAAGCCTCACTTCCTCCTTCCCTCGTGATTTACACTCCCGGCCGAGGTGAAGAACCTCGCTCACCCGCCACGCCAAGAAGTGAACGGCCTCTGGTGTATTGGCCCGACCACGTGGACAGGCTGTGTTCTCTCATGACCGGCTCGGGTCAGCAGGACGGCACGCCGCCCCCTCAGTGATGCTTCAAGTGAGAAACAGTTGAAGCAGGTCATGAAACATTGAAACATTACACCACCTGATACATATCCAGTTTTGGAAATCATTGCCTTCCACACAAACCTCGTTGGGGTTGTGGCATAGTTATGTAACACCCATTCATCTTTTTTATATACTGTGTCTTTTATATGTTGTGTTTGTGTTTGGGGGGTTATGATAATGATAATAATAATAACAATAATAATAATAATAATAATAATAATAATAATAATAACAGTTAATTATTATTATTATTATTATTATTATTATTATTATTATTATTATTATTATTATTATTATTATTATTATTATTATTATCATCATTATTATTATTATTATTATTATTATTATTATTATTATTATTATTATTATTATTATTATTATTATTATTATTATTATTATTATTATTATTATTATTATTATTATTATTATTATTATTATTATTATTATTATTATTATCATTATTATTATTATAATTATTATCATCATAATTTTAAATGGTTTATTTGTTTGTGGCATCTGTTAAACCGAACTTGTACACATTGCAAACAATTCAAGCAAGCAGAAATGAGGGGTTGGGGGTGGTGTTTCTGACAGGGGGACTCTGGGAGGGTGGGAGAGTGGAGTTTTGAGGACAGTACAGTGTGTCGGTGAATCCGGAGGTCAGTGCGAGAGTCATAATATTATTAAATCGTGTGGTCCGGTTCGACTGGAGGGGTCGAACTGCAACTCAGATTACTGGACGTAGCACTGCGAAGTGACATTCAGGGTCAGCGAGATAAAAGAAAAAATAGGAGTTGGGGCCGTTCAACAAAAGCAAAAACATGCGGAACAGAAGCGTAAGGAGAAAGATGAAGGATTCTGTCAAGAGAGGGTAGTGGAGGCCAAGACGGAGGAATAGAAGGCCGAAAGGGAGAAACAGAAGGCTACTGGCTCGAGGAGCAGAGATGCTTGAGAGCTAAACATGGCGCAGCATCGTTGGGGCTGCTGGAGTGGTGAACACAAGCACAAGCAGCAGTTGAACCAGAAGCCAGAACGACCACTTGCTCTCGCAGATAAAACCAACTCGAAACTCCACCACCACGAACGTAAGGAAAACGGAACACAGATAAAAGGAGACAGAATGAATGATTAAAGAGAGATTAAGTCAATTTATGTGAGTCAGCAGGAATTTGTACACTCAAGCATCTGATGAGATATCCATACTTTATAATAATTGTTGCGACCAGTTATATTTAATTAATGGAGAGCATAAGAGCATGACGCTACAAGAGGGTGCGGCAGTATACCCCAAATAATTGTTAACTAAAAAGATGCCGAGAGTTGAAATTTTGATGAAATAAAAAAAAAAACTGTGATATACTTAACTTAAACAATAATGGTAGAGGAGGTAATCGGAAATTTCACCCTCAGAATAAGGCCCAAATTTGATCGTTGACACTATACAGTAAAGTAATTATGTATTCAATAATCATGGCGAACGTTCTTAAATGACAGAAATACGATCATGTGTACAGTGGTCCCAGGAGAGGCTGAACAGCATCACACACACACACACACACACACACACACACACACACACACACACACACACAGAGAGAGAGAGAGAGAGAGAGAGAGAGAGAGAGAGAGAGAGAGAGAGAGAGAGAGATTGCTTAATGAACTTTCGTGATGAGATCGTTTTCACCTCGCCTGGAAGTGATGGTGTTGCGCCACGATGAGCCTCACTGTTTCCTCCTGGTACCGGGAAGTCCTAAAGGTTACTTCCATGTAGTTTTTCTTTAATGTCTGGTCGCCCTCAAGGGACAATATTTATCCTATTATTGGAATATTGACACAGCAAAGTCAGCATTTTAGAGTAATTATTCTTAGATGTTTTCAAATGCCTGCCGTTTCTTTATTTTACTGGGTTGTGTGAGCGTTAGTAGGGTACAACGTAAGTGAGAAAAGCAAATTATTCCCGCAGCCTTTGATTAAAAAAGAAAACTGACGGCGACCACGAAGTATATCTTTCAACGTCAGGAGCACGTCTGAAGAGCTGGAAGTGATAATGATGCTATGAATGTTCACTTTCTTGGTGTTTAAAGAAGGCGGATGACACTCGCAAAAGAAATATTTTGAGAGGTAAAAACTACACTTCCCTTCGTGGTGAGACAAACCTTCGTTTCATCCAAGGTGAAGGCCAGATGCAGTTTGGTAAAGGTTGATAAACTCGTCGCTAGAATGGAGTTGCTTGCATTCTACGTTATTGTAATTTCTTGAGCTTCCGTACCGTAGACTTCCTGGAAACATGGCAAAGTCAAGGGCAAATTACATTACAACACAAGAACGCTGGGCGAGGCGGAGGTAGGTTTTTCTCATCACTACTGTTGTGGTAGGTAAGAACATGGCCTAGTCAAGGAGGAAGAATAGCCTTAGGTCACTACACACGGAAGTAGAACAATAGCAGAAAGTATGCATGGGAAGAGAGATCTATTCCACTGTGTTGCTTTATTATATTCAGTCACAGACTCCTTCACTGAAAGGTTAAAGGTTCCCAGTTACTGTTTGAAGAATCCTTAAACTTCACCTTACCCTTGATTAACGCGGGAAGGTCACGGCCGTAAGAAATGCTCCGCTGTGAAGGAAATTTTAATGTCTCAAGCCATGCCCCAGGGAACACTGAGCTTGCCTCATCTACGCACAAAAAGGAACCCTAGAAAAAATTGAACAGGAAATCGCCTTCTCTGTGGAAGTTGAATATAATTATAACTTTTCAAGATACTGAATTGCTTCCGACATACCCTTTCCATGTCTTAACAAATAGAAAATAGCTATGAATATAAATCTTGTTATCCTCTCTGAATATTTTTTTTGTTTATTCGCAAAAGGTAAGTCTGGCTGCCACTCATTTGCTCATGAATTTGTGGTACATATATTTGCCTCTAAAGTTGGATGTGTGAATGGTTGGAATACGGCATACCGGACGATTCTTAGGGAAACTATCCACAGAAAGATTTTCACCGACGCCCTTGAATTTTACATTTGTGCGTCTTAAGGCGTGAAAGCGGTAGTAGGTCGAGAAAAATACGATTAAGAAATATATCAATCGGACAAAAAAAAACTACTGAACTCTACTACGTCGTCAGTAATTACCCTCACTCCTTTTGTACACTCCAAGGCCGAACACCCGGAAACTTTTTTTTCAGGAATTCATTGCTCCCGAACAAAAGTCAAAGACCCCAACATCCCGACATTGTACCTTCGTCCGTAGCTAATGGGCAGCAATTTTTCCCCTTTGCATTGTGACAAACTCAGCAGCAGCAGCAGCAGCAGCAGCCCCTCTACGGACGTGACGCCGCCAACAATGGGATGGGAAAGGCATGCTATTCAACGCCTCTTGTGTAACGCTGGAGTAGCTGTTATTAAGGGCAATCCCAAAACACTCCCATGAGCCTCTCAAAGGGAGGAAGTCACCCATCATGTCGGTGAGATACTTTATTTAGTAGGTGACGTAAGGACAAGTGAGGGCTGCTGCTTGTCCAGGAAAAGATGAAAGAGGGGGATGAGGACGAAGAGGGAAAAGGAGGTGTAGAAGGAGATGGAGGACGAGGCAAGCGAAATAAAGAAGACGAGGTGGGAGAAGAAGACGAAAGAAGAATAGTAAAAAAAAAGTAGAAGAAATTGAGAGAGTTGCATTTTGTGTGCTTTAAAACACGTGGCAAATCAAACGCTGTAGATATTGCATGTGTTGCCAATCATGGTGAGAGATGTGTTGGTAGTGGAAATAGATATGGTGATGGAACTGATAATAATGTTGTTGAAATGATGGGTTATTCTCTCTCTCTCTCTCTCTCTCTCTCTCTCTCTCTCTCTCTCTCTCTCTCTCTCTCTCTCTCTCTCTCTCTCTCTCTCTCTCTCTCTCTCTCTCTCTCTCTCTCTCTCTCTCTCTCTCTCTCTCTCTCTCTCACACACACACACACACACACACACACACACACACACACACTTTTGTCAGATGTTGTACAATCTCCGTGCAGCTGTTTCGGTTCCTATTTTTTGCATCTTTGCCTCTTGATGCTGTGCACTGCCCCTTCCTCACAGCTCCAAGGCCGCGACGCTATTACGAAGTATATTTAACATGCACGAGATAGTATTCCGAAAAGTTTAGAGAAAAAATTAGCAGAGCAAGGAAAGAGCATTGTAGAGAAATCCTAGTTCGAGGGAGACTAAATTTTAATCGATGAATTCTAAATATTACTTGCGTCTCGGATATATTGACATCTGAAGTGGCAGCTGAAACTTGTCCTAGATTGGAATCCCGCCGCTACGCTAATGTCTACTGTGGCAAATCTGGCAAACCAACTTCACTTCTGTCGGGTGGAGGAGCTGTTAAAGAGTAGAAGTTGGAACCCAGTATGAATAAATAAATAAACAGATAAATGTGTGTGTGTGTGTGTGTGTGTGTGTGTGTGTGTGTGTGTGTGTGTGTGTGTGTGTGTGTGTGTGTGTGTGTGTGTGTGTGTGTGTGTCGTTCTACTACTATCATACAAGAAAATTATCGTAAGAGTCTAGACGAAAATATATCTTTATGAATGGCGATCTTGAAAGAGATAGAATGATACCACTGTTTCTTTACGCTTGTTCATAAGAACATAAGAACGTAAGGACTCTGCAAGAGACCGGTTGGCCTATACAAGGCAGCTCTTATACACTCAACCCCACCTTGCCTCACCATCCATGGCTATATCTAACCTCTTCTTGAATGTATCTACGGTATTGGCACCCACAACATGGCCCCCAGGCCTGTTCCATTCGTCCACCACTCTATTGGTGAACCAATTCTTGCCTATGTCTTTGTTAAATCTGAATTTGTCTAACTTAAAACCATTGCTACGCGTCCAACCTGGCTCTTTTACTATCAAAATCTTATTGACATCCCCTTTATTAAAGCCCTTGGTCTCCTTTCTACTTTAGTTCCACTAGAGTCCGGTTGACAGGTGTTCATCAAGACAGTTTGTCATGTTCATTATTATACATTTTCTACCTCATCCCTCTCATCCACCCAGTGCCTCTTATCTGTTCCTAACCATCGCCTTCTTCCACCCCTCACCGTTGTTCTCTTCCACCTCATGCTTTTTCCATCCCATCCCTTTCTACTCTACCATCGCTCATTTATATATCATCCCTCTCCTCCACCTCTTCCCTCTCGTACTACCCTACTATCCCGGCAGTGTTCAAGGTCACTCAAATCAGCGGCGGGAGCCTGGGTTCGTCCTCGTACTTTGTTTGTCGGCGTCTTGGCCGGGCTTACGGGAGCCTTTGAACCTGTCGCGGCTGATTACTGCCAGTGTCTGAACTATAGCTGCACACGACCTTCACTTCCTCCTTTGTCGCTTCTCTGTGCCCCTATTAGTTACTCTTTCCTTTACCTTTTCTCTTTTTCGTGTTTATGCATCCCCGGACTCGGGTACTTACTTGAAAGGACGGTAAAATATAATGACGGAGACTAATACCAAGTTGCACGTTTCTTCCGCGTCATTCAGTGTTCAGCGCCGGGACTGGTTAAGTACCGTCACCCCGGAACACATGGACGAAGACGGCATCCGGGTTGCCACAGATTATCTTCTCTGAGTTTCCTTAAGTACAAGTTACAGACAAATCCGTGAAGGAGGACGAATAGCGTAATGAGTTCCACGCCAACCATACACTCTAGAGGTGGTGCCAAGGCTGATAAATTTCCGAATAGCGCATAACATCCTATAACATGGAGTCTCACGAGCGAGGGAGCACACACACACACACACACACACACACACACACACACACACACACACACACACACACACACACACACACACAGCCATATTGTAATTTATAAATAAAAATAATTGATGTAGGTAAATTTAAGCTTACCAGGAGAATATTTATAATAGTATTTTGTTTTGTTTTGAATGTTTCATCGCTTTGGGAGCTTAAGTTATCTTTATTTTTGTTATAAGTTGATATAAATTATCTTGCTTTTCATGGACATTCTGTGGCTCAGAGGTTGTAAACAGTTAGGTGAGTCAGTAATTATTACCTGTATTATTAAGACCTTAATTTTGCCTGCCTTAATGCTATGTAAGTTGTAAGTCTAGATAAAGTTGGGGACATATGTTTGGGCTTGCGTGGCCACGATTCTCTTCTTCGTCTCACTGGCCTTTCAGTCGGTGGAGGGTAAGAATCTACTACCCTGGGACGCATGACACTTGGGGTAACCAGGTTACCACAGTTCCCCAGATACCCATTGACTGACTAGCCCAGAAGGAAAGATGAACAGCTGCATAGCTGAACTCTACGCCAATTGCCCGGGCTGGGATCGAACCCGGACCGGCGAATTCGTTGCTAGTCATGGTAACCACTACACCACGAAGGTGCCGAGCAGTAATAAGTGTCCACAGAGAGAGAGAGAGAGAGAGAGAGAGAGAGAGAGAGAGAGAGAGAGAGAGAGAGAGAGAGAGAGAGAGAGAGAGAGAGAGAGAGAGAGAGAGAGAGAGAGAGAGAGAGAGAGAGAGAGAGAGGAACAACTAGACAGGCAAAAAGGCGTAATGACGGACTCGTGGTTGGGTGGCAGCCTTGTGGGTGTCTGAGGTAGCCGACCCCTGGCGCGGCGCTGTGCCTCGTGTGGCGTGTGGTTCAAGGGTGGACGTAGTTTTCACCTTAGATCTATGGGTCAGGTTACCTTGCGTACCTCTGGCAATTAGGGCTTGCAGTGTGGAGGAAGAGGAGGAGGAGGAGGAGGAGGAGGAGGAGGGAAACTTCTACTTTTCCTCACGCATGACCCTGTTGCCAGCAGAGAAACATAGTTATCGTGCTGACTTTTTTGGGGTCAAGTAAATGGAAGAGTTAAGTATAACATTTTCTTGGGTTCAGTGCCTTCTCGCTTTTTTTTATTCATTATCAGATTTTGTTTTTATATCAGACCGATGTGAACTTTCAGAAGGTATGATGGATGTATTGCGCCTGCACTTATGATGTGAAGTTAGATTTCTGAAGAAGTTATAAGGTTCCGTGTCAGACATCTAATTAAAGATCCTCAGATAGTGGCTTTGTATTCCTACTGAAGATAAGAATGCGTGTCATCTACATAATTTTGGACGTAAATGAAGTGATGTCCAGAAAGTTGGAATCAAACGCAGAGTTGGTGGCCGATGGAAGCCAATCACTTAGTGGTACACAAATATTAATGGGATAAGCGACTGCGGAAGGTGTGCTTATGTAATAAAATTGTCTCGTATTACAGTGAAAGGAAAGGTCAGAAACGGTGAAAGAGATAGATAGATAGATAAATAGATAAGCAGATACCCAGACATATAGATTGACAACTACACACACACACACACACACACACACACACACACACACACACACACACACTAAATCATTGAGGAAGAGCGTGGAAGCAGAGCAGTGAGAGTGGCCGGGGAGCGCGGCGCTGGGTCATGGGTTCAGCGGGGGTCATGTGGAGGGCTTGTGAGATATTGGGTCGTAGCGATCCAGTGCTTGCCGAAGACACCACAGTGATGCGCCAACGTGTTTACACGACTCAGATGAAGGTCAAAGTGAATGAATGAGGCGCCTTTGATATATAGCTCAAAGCGGAGCAACTACATTAATTATGCCTGGTGAAGTGCATGCTCGAATGGCTTAACAACTGGTGGACGCGAGTTAAGTCACCAAACTGTAAGCATTGCCAAGACGGTCCTTTGGCGCTAATGTTGAGTGTTTCAGAGATAACGGAGGAGGAGGCCACCCGGCGATGTGAAAGGCGAGAAAGGCATCTGAAGGAGAGGCTACCCGGCAGCAACACCATGCAGTTAAGCTGTGCGTGCCCGGTGGAAGGTCGCAGCGCACGGGAGCCACGAGTGAAATTACAAACACTTGACTTTTTAGGGCATTTGTTTTACATGTGCGGTCGTGCCCAGAAATGTGTGTGCCTGCCTATGTGTGTATACATGTACGCCATGCTCGAATATATTGTATGTGTGTGTTCCGCCTCCTGATATAGATACTAATGAGGAAGAGAGGAGGAGGAGGAGGAGGAGGAGGAGGAGAAGGAGGAGGAGAAGGAGGAAACAGTGTTGGTAATATGATAACAGTTTTTACTCGAATGATTTTTTCGTAAACTTCGAATTACTGTAAAGAAATAATGTACATTGATATGTGTATGTATCTATGCATATATGGATGGTTGAATGTATTGGTCTGTATGCATGTATGTATGAATATATGTATGCATGTATGTATGTATGTAGGTATGTAGGTATGTGTGTATGAATGTATGTATCTATGTATGTATGTATGCATGTGTGTATGTATAAATGTGTTTGTATGTGTGTTTGTATGTATGTATGTATGTATGTATATATCTATGTATGTGTGTATGGATGTGTGCATGTATTTGTATATATGTGTTTGTAGGTGTGTTTGTTTGTATGTATGTATATGTATGTATGTATGCATGTATGTATGTATCTATATATATATATATATATATATATATATATATATATATATATATTTATATATATATATATATATATATATATATATATATATATGTTGGTGAAGGTGAGTAGGGAAAATGAAGGGTCAAATCAGAAATTTATTGCTGACTAGTTTTCTTGGTACAGCTTCTTCAGAGGAAGAGGATATATATATATATATATATATATATATATATATATATATATATATATATATATATATATATATATATCTATATATATATATATACATACATATATATATATATATATATATATATATATATATATATATATATATATATATATATATATATATATATTTTTCTATATATATATATATATATATATATATATATATATATATATATATATATATATATATATATATATATATATATATATATATATATATATATCGGGTCTGGGAATCGATCTTCCCGGCAATCAGCGGAACCTTCCCGCCGTGACTCATCCCATCGTTAAGGGGAGACTTGGGCAACACCGGCGCTTCGTCGCGTCACCAGGCGGGCCTTTAGGGGTCAAAAACTCCATTCCTACTTCCATTATCAAAGCAGCGACATGGGGCAGCAGCGCCCAAGCTTAGATCCTGTTGACTTAGCGTAAAGAGAAAACAGGTGACTTTGATGCGTCCCACATAGCTCTCCTCCAGGGCAGCAGCGCGTCATGGGAGACGTTTGTTCGTGAAAGTGTGGCCGTGACACTTGGCGGAAGTCGTGTCAGGACCCCGACTCCTACCTCTCTAAATTATTATAGTTTTACTTCCCTTCTTTCATTTTCCTTTTTTGTTACTTCCTGTGTCCTCGAGAACTGTGGTAGTTAAGTGATCATGAACCTCAAAACACCATGGCTTCACTTTCTTTACAGGTCAAGAAAGAAGTCTTTTGAAGCTATATGTATACATGCCAGAAATATGAATGTTGTGGAAAAAGAAGGCGTCCCACGGTCACCTAATTACTTGACTTTACAACAGCTTAAGAAAAAGAAAAAAAACGCTAAGCGTTGCTCTTGAAACCAAGATAGTATTGAGTGGCCAGAAGAGGGTCGATCTCGGATAGAGACATGTTTTGATACTCTCCTTTGAAAGATTTAATGTAGTAGGCAGGAGGAAAAACAGACAAAGAAGGCTGTTCCAGAGTTTACTAGCGAAAGGGATGTAGGAATGAAGATGCTGGTTGGATTTTGTATAAGGGATTTATCTGGATAGCACATATACCCTAGAGTAGAAAAGTTGTGTGCAGCGGGGCCGCGAGAGGGTGGAAGGATACAGTTATCAAGTTAAGAATACTATATAGTCAGCATGAAAATATCGACAGCAGACAGAGAGGAAACACTGCGTTTGAATGGGGGATGCAGGCAGGGATCCTTTCATGCCTCACAAGACACACGGCTCGCTGTCTTCACATCTGCCTTACGGAAATTCTTTTTACATCATATGAAGATTCGTAGCAGCACTATAATTTTGACCAAGCATTCTAATAGTCCTCTTCCCTCATTTTTCCTTATCATCAATTCTTAACCCTCTCCACTTATCTCCTCTCTTTTATTTATCTCTCCCTAATGAGGTGTTAGGTGCACGTGATTTACTATACCCTGGAGGATGCAAAAATCATTCACTACATATCCAGTGCCTCAACAGCCTCCATCCCCCCCGAGGAGCAATGCGTCGGGGCGTGGTAAAGTCAGCGCCACTTGTCTCCTCGGCTCACTGTTTCGCCTCCCAAGTCCTAATCACCACACCGGGTCTGCCTCTGGCCTGGATGTCTCATCGAGGAGGTTCACGGGTGTTTGAGCTTACTTTCTCCCTCCTCATGGGAAGTATCCGTAGCTACCCTCTGATCGCCTTAACTTAAATCAATCCTTTAGTGAACAGAGGGCCGCACGATGGAGCCGGATATTCAATAGGTTATCGAAAGGGTGATGTGAGCTCCATTAACATCAGGAGAGAACAACGGTGACGGATTTAGCCAAAGATGAATGGATATAAAACCAAATTCATCCCGAGGAGTTAGACGCACTGTGCTGTCATATAGTAAAGAAGACTCCGCGGACTAAGAGGACTGAAGGATACACTTTGGAGAACACACAAGCGTGCTAACTCGGTGTAATGAAGCAGATTTAGTTGGGACGTGAACACACACACACACACACACACACACTCTCTCTCTCTCTCTCTCTCTCTCTCTCTCTCTCTCTCTCTCTCTCTCTCTCTCTCTCTCTCTCTCTCTCTCTCTCTCTCACTCTCTCTCTCTCTCTCTCTCTCTCTCTCTCTCTCTCTCTCTCTCTCTCTCTCTCTCTCTCTCTCTCTCTCTCTCTCTCTCTCTCTCTCTCTCTCTCTCTCTCTCTCTCTCTCTCTCTCTCTCTCTCTCTCTCTCTCTCTCTCTCACTAATGAAGAGAGGGTTAATTGGGTGGCCTGCAGACTCGCCACCCTCGTCTTCAAGCAGTAACGGAAGGGGGACCGCAAAGTAACAGGACCGGCCCCACCCTGCCCTCACCCTCATGATCCCTCGCGGCATACACAGAACTTATTTGAATGACTATATATATTATCTTTTCGTTGTCTGTTAAGAGACCTGCTTCGGTTATCGGCCGGGAACCAGCTGATAATAACGTTAATATAAAAACGAAAGCTTGTCCCTCAAGTGAAATCTTCAGTAAAAGCTTACAAATGGTGTAAATAAAGAGTAGCTCTTATTAGTATACGGACGACCACCTGTGCAGTGTGGCGTGCCGGTGTCGCGTGTGCTGGGGTCCGATATCGTCACATACAAAAGGCTACAAACAATGTTACCTTTGGCGCGGCATTAGATACGGAGCGTTCCGGCGGGGCGTGGCGAGGCATAACCCCCAAGGTAGGCTTCGAGGGCGTCTGACCTTGAACTTTGACCGCCGTGGGACGATTCAGAAAGGGAAGGAGGGGGAGGAAGGAAAGACTGGAAGGCCTTCTTATTACTTCCTCTGAATAAATCACCCACCCTATTGCCGCGACACCCACATCCGCAAAACTTGAGCTACTTTTTTGTTCTCTATGTCACGGTTTACCCGGGCTGGTTGTGTTTGAATGACCGGGCGCAAAATGTGACGCATGCAAAGATATTAAAGTGAAGCATCCACCACAGACACGGTTCCTCCCTCCAAACCAGCCTCAGCTCCTCAAGGGAAAGGAGGGTGTTTTTGCCTTGCCTGTCCGCTTCTTGTTCACCAGGCAGAGCTTTGGGTGAGAACCAGAAAAAAAGAGAGAGAGAGAGAGAGAGAGAGAGAGAGAGAGAGAGAGAGAGAGAGAGAGAGAGAGAGAGAGAGAGAGAGAGAGAGAGAGAGAGAGAGAGAGAGAGAGAGAGAGAGAGAGAGAGAGAGAGAGAGAGAGAGAGAGAGAGAGAGAAGGGAGAGGTGGTCGCCCTGCCACACCCAGACTTCCTTCCCTAACCCCCCTCAGCCTTCCCGGTGTCTCCTTCCTGATAACTGGTTCCTCGCTCCCTCCGCGTGCTCGTCCCGTATTTAGCGGTGATGGAGCCAATGGGATCGCTGCTGAGGCCCCTTCGCCGACGTAAACGGCAGCTAATGAGGGGTAACATTAGTGTGTCGGTAATGACGGTAGTGACAGTTATAGCAACGTCACTGGCAAATTAATTATAGCAGTGGCGATGGTGATGATAGTAGTAGTAGTTGTAGTAGTAGTAATAGTAGTAGTGAGGTTTGTTATTTTGTTGTTGTTGTTGTTGTTCTTGTGTTGGCGGCTTCCAGCGTGATGGTGCGGAAGTCATTAGAAGAAACATTTTGAAATAGAGGAAGTGTCGGCGGCGTTCTAAGGTCTCCCGGAGCCGAAGGGAAGCTGTACTACCTTCCATCCCTCACCTACTTTCTGGCCACTTCTTCCTTCCCATCCTCGACCTTCTCACTCTCGCCTTCCTCGCCTGTCCTCTCCGTCCCAGCGGCGATGAATTTTGAGTAGCAAATACCGCTCATACCCGGACGCAAATCTCTCCGTGGAGGAAAAAAGGGTAAGATAAATCAGAGCCTTCCCTTCCTTGTAGTTGGTGGAGAGTCTTAAGATGCCGTGTGTTCCTAATGAAGCTTGTGCATCCATAGTAAGAATAGTTTTTTTTTTGTAAGCTGTCTGGGAGGTAAATAACTTACAGGATCCGCAGTGTTGTTACCGTTGGCCTGTTATTACTTCAAAGAATAATCTTGCTGCAATCGACCTCGCTCCTTCGGCCATTATTGCCCCGCCATTCTCAGTCAAATAAATACTCTTGCTAATTCAAAAGAAAAAAAAGTTAATAAACGGCCAAGACAGACACATTCTCTAACCAGGGGCAGCAATTTGGTAATATCTTATAGAATTGTACATTTTAAGCTTTAATTAAACGCTCACCATAAATAGCAAGAGTTGATATTTGCTTCACGATTGTTATATGAATATTTTTTTTCTTTCGAAGTAATTATAATGGGAAATACCATGAGTTCCTAATGCTTCGTAGTTGATGGACTGGGTGAGTGTAGGCCTCGGGTCGCGTGAGGCCGGGCACGCCCCACACACTTATGGTGAATGTGTCTCCTCGGTTCAGCGAGAAGCTTCAACCTTCTGGGAACATCGCCTGACCCAGCCTGATGCAAACTGACCTACTTCCAACTTTCCTCTGGCCATGAACTGCAGCGGAGGTGTTTTGATTCACCTTAATATGGGTGGGGCTAAACTACCTTCTTCCTTCCTTACCTCCTTCCGTCCCGTCTTTCTTCCCTCTGCCCGCCACACCACTTCCTCCTTTTTCTTCCTCTCCATCCCACCACTCCGGCTTCTTGCCCATCGCCCATCCTTCCCACCCACCTGTCCTTCCTTCTCCCTTCCTCTTTTCCACACCCTTCCGCCTTCCCATCTTCCTAAAGCCTCATTTCCTTCCTCGTCTCCTCCAGCTTGCTCCAAAGTAACAGCATTAGTATTGGTATTAATTGCACTCATTATTGTTTTATTATTATTACTATTATTATTATTATTATTATTATTATTATTATTATTATTATTATTATTATTATTATTATTATTATTATTATTATTATTATTATTATTATTATTGTTATTATTTATCACATGCATTAAATACTGCGATCAGATGGGCTCATAACCGTAATGAGGGAATGTCCATCACAGGAAGGCAACATTCCCCTCACCAACCTTCCTCAGCCTTGTCCATCTCAACCCAGCCAAGTTGGGCCTCAGCCTTTCCCAGCCCTGTCCTGCTTTGCGTGCTCTCCTGCGTCTTACCTCATTCATTCCCTTAACAACCCTTTGCCCGTAGTTCCCACAAGGGATAGATTTCCTTTCTTTTCACAGAATCAACCTTCTAGAAATACTGTTAATTCCAGCCGCTCAAAGTTTTTGAAATAAATAAATAAAAATTCCTTATCCCTGGAAATGTTGGTAATGATTCGGTAAACTTTGTTTTTTTCTGTTTTACAAAAATCGCAAGAAAATGGCGAACGGTGTCCTTGGCGGTGGGCGACAGACCCACGGCGAAAGGAAATACCTGTAACTCTCACCTGACATTGTTTCTTACCTTGCCCCTTCAGGTACCCCCTCTGGTCCCCCAAACACCTCGCCCCCCCTCCCATGTCCATTTCTCCTATTCTCCTTCTCTTCCCCTCTCGCTTCCTGCTTCCCCCCGTTCGTCCCTCCCTCCCTCCTGCCATGCCAACTTTCCCCTGCGACCCCCAAAGCTGAAGTACCTTTCGCCTCCCCTTCTCTACAATGTTCCTCTCTCCTCTCTCTGTCCTTCTTCGGCCCTCCCTCTCTTCAGTTTTCTTTCCTCCGTACCTTGCCTCTCCACAGGTCGTACAGAAACAAGCAAGCAAAGTCAAGGCGCAGAAGCTGGGTCAGGAAGCGAGTCGGGGTCACTCGAAACGCGGGGCAAGGTGGATGGCAGCTGAGGTGAGGGGCGGGGCAGGGAGGAGACAGACCAGGCCAGGGGGCGGGGCGAGCGGCAAGGGAGGGGCCATCCGCTCAATCTGTTCAAGAAAAAACGGTGATACTATGTAGGGTTTGAGGAGTGGCGTCGCATGATGGACGGTGCTTAAAGTGCGTCGAGAAGTAGGCGAGGGCTGCCACACACAAGACGTAAACATTAGATAGATTCTGTCGTTTAAGCTTCCACCGCTTCACACAGGGGCAGAGGATGGCTGAGAGCGGCTACAAAAATGCATGTTGGTCTTCAAAATTCACTGATATGCTTCCATGGGTTAATAAAAGACGTAGAGTATTATTAATGAAACTTATGAGGAAACTTCCCTATCACTACATACACACCTGGATCCCTCCTCATCACGCAATGAAAGAGTTGAACCAGTACTGAACCAGTATTTTGACAGTTTCTTGAACACTATCCTGGTGGCATTTCCAGGAATCTTAAAATGTTCTTCCTTCACTTTATTAAAAAAAAAACTCCTTTTAATGTAAAGCTTTTCTTGTTTCCTCCCTGTCCTTCTGTGTCACCTCCACAACCCTCCTACTGGAGGGCTTGGCACCCAAATCCCGGAAACTGACCCCCTTACGCCGTGGCCCGCCCGGGACAGAACAGAAAAAAAAGCTCTACCTGTAGATCGTAGGACAGCCATGGAAGGCAATTATCTCGACTAGGAGCGAATGCCTTATGTAAAAAAAGTATAAAAGTCAAAGGAAAGCCTGCTGTACAATTCTCCTCTCGCGAGCCTCTCGCTGAAGGCCCTTTATGGCCTCTCCGTCCTGGCAGAAAAGTTGGGTCTCGGTCAAACAAGGCGCCAGTGAAGGTAACCTCAATACTTTTCTGCATGTCGCCCTCTCCATTATACGTGGACGATATCACTTTCCCTTTTACCTGATGACGTATAATGTCAATCGTTCCCTTTGTGAGTTCTTTTCTTCTTCCGTCCGCGCCTTTCACTTACCCTCCTTTCCCTCTCCCTCTCTCCAATTCTTCTTCATAGCTGTCCGGGTTGGTTCATTTGTTATGACAGTGACGTTTCTTAGAACAGAACAATAAAATAAATCTGGTGAAACTCAAACTGCAGCATGTCCTTGTGCTTGCAAATTCAGTCATTCAAGTATACACTTGGAGAACGTAACTGCCTCGTGAGGTGCCGCGAAGGGGATCTATTAGTATAAAATTAACATTCCTGTACTCCAATTTTGCTTGTCTTTTTGTCATCCCCCCTCCCTTCAAAAGAGATGTCTTCTCTGTTGATCATTGTTCTTTCTTTGCAAAGCTCATGTCATTTTTTTGTTTTGAAGCCAAAAGTTCCTGCTCCTCTCTTCAACCCTCTGGTATGTTTATCCTTTCCTTCCTTCCGTTGTCCGTCCTTCCCGCCTTCTCCTAGACCCCTCCCTCGACAGCTCGAGCAAAAAAAGCGGTTTTTCCAGTCCTTAGCAGGAGTCCTTCTCTGACATCCCTGACCTAGAAGTCTTTCCTGCATTCTTCCAGGGCTACACCCTCCGGCCACGCTGCGGACCCTGGCCCAGATTTGCGTTAGCTCAGGAGTCAATGTCAACCGTGACGTAAATGCGCATCAGGTGGATGTCCTGGCTAATAGAGCTCCAGGAAAGACTTCATTCCAGCCGTGACTCATATTGGTTGTTGGTGAAGGGCCCGCGAGGCCAGGCAGACCTCGCCAGGACATAATCTCGTTATTACTCTGGAGTGTGTGACATAAACCCTTGAACCTCACCGATCCCAAGGGCATGGCCTCCCCAGGTGGCATGGTGCTCTGTCGCGTGGGCAGGGACCACATCCGCCCCCAAAGTAAGTTTTTTCTCCTGTTTTGGTAACCATCAGGAAGCTATTGGGGAGTCGCGTGAACTCTCTTCCTTTGCCTTCTACCTTCGCCTCGAGGACGCAACCAGGATCACGTCCAGTCTCCTTTTACTAGACGTTCTCCTTCAGCAGGATTGACTCACTGAAAAGATGGCTGTCGCCACTGCTTGCCACTCTCAGTTCTTTTCCTTTTTCCTTTGGGAATAACGAGATGTTTTATGAAAATTATGAATAAATATGATTTTTTATTTTAATCTTATGAATATTTCCATTGTTTAGATCTACGACTCAATATAATTTTCTTCCTCCTGCAGATAAGGCACTAAAAGCCAAAGGATGAAGTGAGACGAGGCAAGGCAAGGTAGCAGCTGGTGAGTACCTTTTGCCTGTTGCTTTATGTGGCTCAAAGTGAGAGCGAGTGTGTATGTGTGAGGGAAAGAGTGGCGGGGATGGGAGGGGTTGGGTTTCTTCAGCTGGTCCAGAAAGAAAGCGAATGTGTGTCCCAGAGGAAGAATGAGTTTTACACTTTGCGTAGAATTACTCACATCGCGAAGCCCCCAAAATTCTTTATCTGCTTCCCCCTAGCCTTTTTATGCTTGCGTCTGAAGACTTTGTGGTTTTTAATTTACATTCATGTCTTTCTTGGGAGTCTAAATGACGGGCCCTATGAGTCAAAATGTAGACTTAGGAAGCTCGCCACCCCATGAAAGAAACACTCTCCCGACATATATACGAACCTGTCGACCACGCAGGGCCTCCACGGCAGCCAGCCAAGGAATTTGGGAGAGTACCATGGGGCAGGGCCACAAGTAACCCGAACCCACACTTACTCTCCACGGCTACGAGCCACGGGTGTAGCTGCGTCGGCTTGTATTCCCATTTACGGCAGTTTCGAGTGTAAGAGTTCCTCATCAATTTATTTCATGAGGCACTTTGAGCCCAGTTTGTATGACCCGCCATTACCTTGCCCCTGCGTGTACGTTCAGAACCTGAGACACGCGAGGGAAGAGAATAGGAATATAATTTATTGTCTAGACTTACCTCCCTCGTGACCCTTCTTGCATACATAAGCAGGACGTGTAAAAACCTCGTCTCATTGAAAGTTTAGGACGGTAGAGGTGCGCCATGAATGGTCTTTATGGACGTTAAGGGGAAGGTTGGGACACCAGAATTGCAGGGTGTGTGTAAACTCTACGCTAATCCTGCCCAAAAGAGTCTTGCCCAGGAGTGCCGCAGCGTCAGGGTTTTGTTATCTCTGTGAGTCTTGAAAGTACCTGACGACGACCAGACCGTCACACAGATCCATCCACCTCCAGACACATAAAAGCCAGGATTCATCGCGATACCAGTCCAGTCAGACCCCATGGAAAATCTGATGTCCCACAACTCAACAAAGCTTCCATTTGTCATTGTGGGAGAGGGAGAGGGAGGGGGAGAGGGGGAATCGGGAGGAGAGGAACAATCAGACATGATGGATAAGGAAAATACATTTTTTCTAGCTTATGAATTGAATTTCATCTAGATGCATTCTAAAATGAATTAATGTTTGAACGAGTTTGTTCACGTACAGACCGAGATAAAGATGGAAAAATTGTAATGGTGTTAGCAGGATCGAATTTTCAATAGAAAAAATAGTCTCAGAAATTATAAAAGTTTTTGAATGACTTCTGAAGAAATGCAGAATTCCTAAGTCTAGAAACTCTTGACCTGAAAGGAGACAAATTACGTCGTGCCCGTCTCTCTCGTTGTGGTGTTGTTGTCTAAGTGAATATGCGAGTGGAAGGTCGAGGAGACACTTATGCATTCATAATTAACAGCTATTTGTTTCATGTATACCATTAGACACGTTACACTTCCATTACACGGCTGTAGACTGCTACGGGCGGCGCAGAAGGTGAGACGGAGGCAAACCTACAATTTTGAGCAATTAGCATGGCGATCCACCGCGGCGAGGAGAGGAGAGGAGAGGCCGCGCCCCACGCCGGAGCCCCGCCCCCGGGAGGTGGTTGATATTAACACCATCACCAATCAGTAAGGCGGCGGCGGCCCTCCCCTCACCCTGCTGCTCTTGACCCCATAACCTGGACTCCTCTGACCTTAGAGCCAAGGGGTTCACAGAACTGGCGAATCCCCCTAAACCCCCTTACCCCCTCGCCCCTCTATATTTAATGAAGTACCCACGTGCCTCTGAGAAACCCGTTTTTGAAGTAGGAAGAAAGGAAGGAAGGAAGGAAGGAAGTGGGGCTGGCAGTGCGGAATTTACCTTGACGTCAAATATTCAAAAACGACTTTCAACCTCGACACTGACGCAGAATTTTTCACTTTACTTTACGTTCACCTTTTTCTTCTTCTTTTAAGTACTTGCCATTGTATTTCGTTGAACTGGATTACCATAGTAAGAGTTTTTTTCCCCCTGTGGCTGCCCGGGGCACAACTGGGTATATCATGTTTTTATCTCAGTCCCATTGTGGCGGGCTGAGGTGTGGAGGCGAGGGGTGTGTGGTCCCTCCTGCGGTCTGAGATTTACAGTGCACATAAATCCTCCCGAACATCGATAATTACGAGTTACTGGCGGGGTCATAGCGAGCGTCATGTCCTTTATTCTTCCAAATATAATGCTCCTTAATAGGTTTTGACTCCAATGGTTAGTATCGAACCGTTTTTAAACACCACCTAAGAAGAAAAGTAATTTATTGTATCTACTTTCTCCCCAGCGCGCACCGTCACCGCGTCTAGCAATACACCATTGTAACACTTTAGTTACGGTTGTTACCTCCGTCACTACTTCCCTCCTCCGCCTTATGAAGCGAGACAGACACCTACCTTGGCCTTGTCTTCTCTCCTACACATCAGAGAGCCTTGGAGTGGCGTCCTTCTCGTCGTTCCGGCAACTGAAAAACTCGATTATCTTGCCTTTCCGTATTCAGAAAGGGCTGCAGTCAAGTTCAGCCCTTCGCGACTCTCCCAAGACCGATGGCGTAGATGCCTCATGCTCCCCAAAGAGTGTGTTTTAAGTGAGGGTTGCTACACGGTGGCTCGACACATTAAAAGTGATGGTTCCAGCAACGCCTTAAAATGTACAGTACTGGCATAGCGTCTCACCTCGAAGAGCATTGGAGATTAATGCATGGGGTGCGGTAATGATATGTTGGGGGCACCAGCAGGGAACCGGTACATAAGAGGCGGACTGTTCGGCAAAGAGTAAACGCTTCCTCTGCCCGGCAACCATCCACATCCAATTACTTCAAGAACTAGCGCGGTACTTCATTTATTTAGTTACGTCACCTCAATCCGCTATACTAACTGCTGAATGTTTGTTTAGGTGAGAGATATTTCGACGTTTCGTGTTTCTATCGCCCTTCGTGTTATCCTTTCCTCCTTTCCTTTCCCTCTTACCTCAGCCTTTCGTGTTCCCTTCTCCACCCGATATCTCGATTCATTTATCTTGACAGCGTCCGTTGATTCCTTCATCCTGACTCACTCGCCTTCTCACTCACTCTCCCTTCTCTCATGTCTTTCGCCTTCTCTGATTTTTCATTTTTCTTCACTTATGTTTTTTTTTTTTTTTATCCACTGCCTCTCCCCTGCAGCTAGTGAATATTTGGAGCATCATCAACATCACCATCATTTTTATCTTTTTTTTCTTTTTTTCTCCACCTCCTCCTCCTCCTCCTTCTCCTCGTCTTCATCTAGCAAGTCATACTTTAATGTGTGTGTGTGTGTGTGGTGTGGGAGGGGGGGGGGGTTCTTTTGGCTTTGCTTTTAAGAGAGAGAGAGAGAGAGAGAGAGAGAGAGAGAGAGAGAGAGAGAGAGAGAGAGAGAGAGAGAGAGAGAGAGAGAGAGAGAGAGAGAGAGAGAGAGAGAGAGAGAGAGAGAGAGAGAGACTGACTCACCGTTCGGATGTTTGTATCAATTGAAGAAAAGTCGTGTTTCTTCCATTTTTTTCGAAAATGGACTGATTTCATTGTCTTCAAGTTTCCACTTTGGCCTGGATCAGCGTGTTAATTGTTGTTTGCTAATTTTTTTTGTTTTTGTTTGTTTGTTTCCAATCATTCAAGCTGTCAAAATCATGGTTATCTGAGATCTCTCTCACCTTGAGTCTGTTACCTTACCTATTTCTTCTTACCAATATGAATTTTTACGGTACTATGTCAAGGTGAAAATATCTCATCCTTTGCCTTATCTAATTATATAAATTTTGAAACGTATGTGGGCGCGTGCGCGAGGCCGAGTCGGGGTCAGTGCAGAAGATAGGTGCTTTGTGGTGAGTAATACGTCATGCTCTTGACAAAAAAGACTGTCGTTGGCTGCAAGACATGTCAAATACTCCACTGTGTAAGGTCAACTGTTGGCGATATGTGTGAATTGTTTCAAGCGTTATAATTGTTAATTCAGTAACTTATTGTTACTTTTTTTGCGAAGTGAGGCTATATTGTACTTTTGTTTTAGCTTCAAATAGTATCAGGCTTTAGTTATCCTTTACCAAGAATCTGAAGAAAAAACTAATATTTTCCTCGCTTATGTATGAATATTCGTGGTGGTTCTGTAATGATATTCCCACACACGCCCCGGCAGGCACAGGCAGGACGATGCCCTGCACCAAAGTAATTTTCTTGGCCGCTCTTTCTTGTCTGGATTTTCTCTCTCAAGAATATCTCATTGCTCCTGCCAGACAATCGCAAAAATATATTACCAGAGATTCAAGCTGGAGGCCAATAAGTAAGTTTTTGTCCATGGTCAAGATTTCCTTTCCCACAATCCCACTCACTCTTCAAGGTAATACGTCATGCTCTTGACGAAAAAGACTGTCGTTTGCTGCAAGACATGTCAAATACTCCACTGTGTGCCAATACAGTTCCTGTTTTACTTATTATATTGTGAGGCAACGGATCAGTCCTCCTGAACAACACGTATAAACAACAGAAAAATTAAATATTTTCTTTCGAGTTTGAGCAGACAAAAAAAAATCTACTATCTCCTTAGCCTGTTTGTTCCTTTATGAGGCTTTCAATAAATGTTATATATTCTTATTAGTGTGTGTGTGTGACTGTGTGTGTGTGTGTGTGTGAGAGAGAGAGAGAGAGAGAGAGAGAGAGAGAGAGAGGTGAGAGAGAGAGAGAGAGAGAGAGAGAGAGAGAGAGAGAGAGAGAGAGAGAGAGAGAGAGAGAGAAAATCGCCTTCCTAACATGTAATTACTCTCAAATATATTTTTCTTGGGCAAAGCGAGGCACCATTATGAAGTGAGATGAACTCGGAGTTTCCTGGACAAGACAAGGTTTCCCTTCACCTGAAAAATTAAAGCTTTCTTCTAGCGCGGCAAACTTTTTTTTATTTTTTGTATGAAGTAAGAAGAGAGAGAGAGAGAGAGAGAGAGAGAGAGAGAGAGTCATACAGAGCTACAAGGATCACTGTTCCTCGCCTTGGTGCCTGGGGAAGGGAGGCAGAGACAGGGGGATGCGGGGTGACCAGGAGGGGAGTTAGGTTGGGCTGTAAATTACTTAGGGTTATAACTTTTCAATTTAGCGACGCAAGGCATGCGTTTAGTGCCAGAAGATTAGCGTGACGCGTCTCATTACTGGGACCGTAAAGATAAGGTCATGTGGGTAGCTGGCGGTTGCTGCTGCAAGGACTGGCGGCCCTCCGTGTCATGGCCAACATTAGCATAAGAATTTCTACGGGCAGGAAGTGACGCACGGGCGGAAGTGATGGCTTGTGTGTTGTGCAATGGCTAAGTCCGTCCATCACGGCCGCCGCCCTGGGCCCGTGACAGCCCAGTCGCCCCCGCTGCCCTCCGCGCCGTTCTGGGCATTCACATCTTGGTGGAGGGACTTCCTCCTTCTCTATCGTTGGGGAAACATCATTTTGTAGGCTATTATGTACCCTGACGACAGAGCACTCATCTCATTTCATATATATATATATATATATATATATATATATATAGATATATATATATATATATATATATATATAGATATATATATATATATATATATATATTTATTTATTTAAACACACACACACACACACACACACACGTGTGTGTGTTTGTGCTTCACCTTGCGTGAGTAAGGACGATAATACCAGCCTAGTCCTCGGCCTGTTTTTTGTCATCTTTACAATGTCATCTGCAAAGAGAGGTCACGTCCACCGGGGGGAAGAGGGGATCTGGTGTCTCATCTGATTTTCGCATCACTGGAATAAATTAGCTGCCATAAGAACGAGACGCTGCAGCTCAGCGTGCACTAAAATCAAGTGAAAAGAGCAGACTGTACCAAACTGGTCATCTTTCCCTCCGCAATGTCTGTAATATCATGAAGGCTTCCTCCAGCGTACATGATGAGTGGGTCACGATGAGGATTCTTTAGGTCCCGCACACCACGTGCAACTCCTGTTTCCGAGTCTATGCCCAGAGAGACCTTGGCGATTACATGGCTGACGCAGCAAATGATACTATGAGCCTCCCCCATACAGCGGGCTGCCACCTGTGCCCAAGGTAATCTCCGCTGTGACAGGTGCCGCGGCTGCTGAAAACCCAGGTCAGGCGTTCTTGTTGATGCGCTCCCAGGTGTCGCCCAGATGCTCCCTTCACACCGGCAGCTGCTCAATTTGTACCGTGTAAAGACAACTGGACTCGACACAAAAGATAATGGTGGTGAGCTCGGGCGACGCTAACCGAAGTAGAGGGACCTTAACGGCACACTAAACCGCACCGCGCCTTAACAGCGGCTTCCAGTTCCGAGTTATCTTTGGCTTCGTAAATGTTTGACTCCTTAAATCCACTGACCAGGAAGAAGGAGTCCATACCCTATCAGAGCAGCATTAATCATCGACGAACCTGCGCGCTTGCGCGCGCGCGTGTGTGTGTGTGTGTGTGTGTGTGTGTGTGTGTGTGTGTGTGTGTGTTCCTCTAAGGTCAGGGAGAGCGCGTTAGGAGTGTCTCCCTCTCCCTCCCTTGGGGCTCTTGGTGCACCTCTGTAGGAGCAAAAACACTGGGCAGGGACCTGTCTGGGGCGCGGGGATCACTGACACACCTTCAGCGGGGCATTTCCTCCCGCGGATCGCAGCGAAACTTGAAACCGGGTCAGCCAGCACCTACCGCCTCCAATAAGTCTCCTTCCCTATTTTTTTAATTTTCACTGCCTAACGCACGCTATCTCCTTACCGCCTCTTCCACCCCCACCCCCTAACAAACATATTATGATACACTTTAGTCTTCTAGTTTTGGCATAATTATAAGTAACATGAAAGAAAATATATGAAAGAGAGACAGAGAGACAGATAAACAGACAGACAGACTGATAACCAGATAGACAAACAGACACCAAGACACAAACACAGACAGACACAGACAAAATAAAAAAAAGACAGAAAATGAAGAAAATACAAAATAAACATAACTTATTAACAAGATGAGAGAGAGAGAGAGAGAGAGAGAGAGAGAGAGAGAGAGAGAGAGAGAGAGAGAGAGAGAGAGAGAGAGAGAGAGAGAGAGAGAGAGAGAGAGAGAGAGAGAGAGAGAGAGAGAGAGAGAGAGAGAGAGAGAGAGAGAGAGAAAGGGAGGGATTACAAGACATGATATACTAATAGCGTTTGAATTAATAGCCTTACCGCGTTCTTGAGCAGGTGTTTGTCGTCTCCCCTCTACACCCCCGAGCCACATAGAAGTATCGCAAGCATGAAGCAATAGATTAACAGCTGATGATTACGTCCTCACAATCCCCTTGTCATCATCACCATCAGCTCTCACTAATACCATGCATGCCCAGTGAAGCAGCTGTAGAGGGAAGGGATCGGGCTTCGGAGAGGAGATCTGGAACCCATTGCGAGTGGCGTGTGTTTGTCTGTTTGTGTGTGTGTGTGTGTGTGTGTGTGTGTTATAGAAACCTCAGCCCCTACCCAGCCTTGATCTCCAACCTCCGACACATTAGTTCTGCACAATCCAATTCCTTTTACTTTCATTTATGTCTTCCAAGCCGTTCCTCAATCTCTTCCATATCGCTGGCCAGTACTAACACGGCTGTCTCCTCTTCATATGACAGTCCATCACAGTTTCAAACCAATCACTTAATTTCTTCATGATTCTTTCTCTCATCACCATCAACCTAGCCAGAAGCAGCATTACCATCACCACCATCACCACCACCACTGACTCTAACCATCATATTTATCGTTCCAGTAAGCCTCAGACCCACAACCGACCGTCAGTGTTTATCCTTAATTATTGGAAAGTAGTTTATATACTCTCTCTCTCTCTCTCTCTCTCTCTCTCTCTCTCTCTCTCTCTCTCTCTCTCTCTCTCTCTCTCTCTCTCTCTCTTCACTTTCGTCACAGGTCACCTCTATTCTCTCCCTCTGACGTAAACACACACACACACACACACACACACACACACACACACACACACACACACACACACAACTCATGCACACACGCAATCTGTTTTCGTTATAACTTCGCAGCATAAATTCCAAGCGGTTCTTCAGCGTTCCGATAAAATTTCACGCCCTCCTAAAGCTGTTTTGTCTTGTGTGCTCAGGAAGGATACTCATGAGCCGTGCCAAGAACGCGACCCAAGAGAGCAAGATTAATGTTTGAGCTCTACAGTGTTAATGGTTCAAAATTTACATCAGGCTTACGGGAGACACAAGGAGATCGCAGAATGTTCAAGAGATGAGTGCTTGCTTTTACTCTCCTCTTTCTCCTCCTTCTTCTTCTCTTCCTTCTCCTCCTCCTCCTCCTCTTACTCCTTCTCCTTTCCACAATCCCTCTATCTGTCTTCTGAATGCGAGTTTGCTATCTTTGTCGTGTGATTCGTTACGTGGTGATTCGTAGTTTCTTTTTGTCTGTGATCTCGCAATATTTTTTGCCACAAACGGCGGATGTGTTCATATCATTGCTCGTCATTCCTATTTATTCTTTAGTTTCCTCAGATTAAGTTCCATTTCTCATAGCTCCTCTGTCAAGGCTCCCACCTTTTTCATTTGTGCCGAATATCCACTGTTTTCTTCTTCTCATGTCCCTGGTGTTCTTGCTAATTGTTTGCTTCCTTCCCTTTTCCCTCCCTCTCTCCAGCGTCGCCTCCCCTCGCCTTGCTGAGTAAACTGTCGCACTAGATAAATGTGGCCTCGTTCTTGCCATTCCTTTAACCATATTTATCATGTGGACCTGTTTCCCCCCCCCCCCCCCCCTCCCCTCTCCTGCCATCACCCATTCGCTGTCGCCGCGCTGACCTGACATTTCTCTGATCTCCCCTTTCCTCAAGTTAGCTGTTAAATAATGACCTCCGTCGAAATCTTCCCCTTCTATCGTCTTCCCACTGAGAGGCATTTAATGTCGCTGGAACTTTGATGGATGAGTCGAGTCTCCACAGAGCCGCTCGCATCGCCACCCATCACCCTCAATCCTGTGTTCGAGGCTTCGGTGTGTGTGGCGGCTCTGGGTGGTACGCTGCCGCTCCCTCCCGCAACCGAAGTGATGCTGATGGCCGATGGAAGTAAAGGTTATGTCAGCTCCGACTCGCTGGAGGAGAACAACCCTCTTGGTCATGTCCGTGAGGGCGGGAAAGATAGAGGTGAACTGGACCCTTGCTTAGGACACAAACAAGACCGACTGGTGCTGACCTTCTGGGAGGTCACTCCTCCCCTCATTCTTCCCTCCCTTCTCACTTGTCTTTCCCGTTGCTCAGTTCTTAGGTGCTTCCTTCTCTATCTTACGTATCCTCCTTCTCCTCCTCCTCCTCCTCCTCCTTCTCCTTTTCCTCTTCCTTTTCCTTCACCTCTACCTTATTTTCCTCTTCATCCTAATCCTTATCCTCCTCCATGCTGGTTGATGCACTCTGAAGTCTCCTCAAAGTTTCGGCCGCCCGATGGCTGCTTGGGCTCAGGGAGTGGTCGAAGGTCCTCGTGAAAGCATTATACACAAACCGCTTTGTGTTGCCATAATAACGTTTTGAATTTATGCGCATTTGCTGTGCGTTCTTTTGATACTTTGTGGAGATATATACTCATACAAGACTTTCAGTTTGATTACTGAGAACAAGCAGTTAGAGAAGGCAGGAAGCGTCTACCTTAGTCATATGGATGTTGATGATGTTTATGTCGTGTAACAGTGAGTCTTGCGGTAACTGGGCCTCTGCTGGCGACCATAACTCCTCCTATATAGTGATTGTTCTCATCCTTAATTCACATCTCGTACATAATATCTGAAGTGTGTCTTGTATATACTAACACAGTGTCAAGTGTTTCGAAAGGTTGAAGAGTTTATTAATGGCTAATGTACCTTCACTATATCTTGGTCCTTGAATAATGATGCCACGGAAGGCCGGTTTCTTATCTGATCGATGAATCATTCCCTCCTATAGCACTTTAGACAAAGGAGGGTCGGAGCGTTTCCTGCCTTTAGTTCAAAACGATGTTGATCGGCGAGTTTCGTGTGCTGCTGGAACCACACGTCCCACCCTGCCACGAGGAAACACCATTTATGACCTCGCAGAGTTGGGGGTTAACATTCTTCAGTACTGGAGACAACCTCGCGCTGTATCGCTGTTTTGTACCGCCTACATCTACACAACGGTTTGACCGTACCATTGTCAAACTTGGAACCTACCGATAAGTAATTTTTGTCCTACCTCAGCGATGAGAGAAAAACATGGCGGCCCCCACAAGCTCGGCCCCACTCACACGACTGAGGGCACACCTTCGGCTACCTGGTGCTGCCACAGACCTGGGCAATATTCGTGCCTCGTTGAAAATATGTGTTCATGGGTCACTGCTGGCAAGTGGAAAGTCACTAATATGAACATTGTTTGTTTCCTTTCTACTTTTCCTTATCTACTCTCTTTACTTTTCCTTTCTTCTGCACCGATATGGCGACGCGGAGGACACGTGCACACTCTAGGGAACGGCGGTCAGTTGGCAGAGCACACAGCGGGACAGCGGCGAACAGACTAGACATGTGTCGGGGAGCCATGTAGGCCAGGGGCGGCGTGAATCAATAAGTAAACCTAGATAACAAACGTGCTGACAGAGGGAGGAGGGTGTTTCGGTATTTTTGAACCTCGAGACAGATATGTCAAATCTTTTTATTGTTGATATTTTGTGTGGGAGCAGCAGGGCGTGCATACGTAACGAGGCGGGAGAGGAACGTCAGGCCGCGTCCCGTTAATATTTGCATGTTTACATGTTTCATCCTTTTTGCTTCCATCCATTAAAGGCCTGTGGAAAGATAGGCATAAGCAATATGGCATTTTATGATATATATATATATATATATATATATATATATATATATATATATATATATATATATATATAGTGTGTGTGTGTGTGTGTGTGTGTGTGTGTGTGTGTGTGTGTGTGTGTGTGTGTGTGTGTGTGTACATATGTAGGTGTGGGTGCGTGTGAGTTTGTGTGTGGGGGGGGGGGAATGGGAGGTACGTGTTTTCAAATTCCTAATTGTAATTTAACCGGAGTTACCTTCATAGCATTCCGTCTTTTGAAACAATTATTTTCTTATTTGTTTCTTTACACTGTGTATTTGTATGTGTGTGTGTGTGTGTGTGTGTGTGTGTGTGTGTGTGTGTGTGTGTGTGTGTGTGTGTGTGTGTGTGTGTGTGTGTGTGTGTGTGTTCATCATTTTCAACAAAAACGATAAACTTATAAATTTGCTGACCTTGGGAGACACAAAAAGCCTACCATAGCCTCGTCAACGGCCGCCACGCCGCCCAGCGAGGGAAAGTGGCCACGTCAGGTCAAATAAAGGGTAGCCGGGTGGGTGTTTGGCTTTAGTCAATAACCCTGAATGTGAGGGTCGGCGAGTCACGACGCACCGGCACAGGGAGGGACGCCTACCGTTGTCTGTTATGCCACCAGTAGCGGCCGCCTCCTTTCCTCCCGAGGCAGGAGTGCGTGAAGCCGAGAAAAAGTGGAAGTCCCAAGAAACATCAGCAGGCGAACAGATACATCCAATGGGTGGGTGCTCAAGCAAAAAGTGGTCTGAATGGAGAAGGAGGAGGAGGAGGAGGAGGAGGAGGAGGAGGAAGTTTGAGGGGAGTGACCTTGGGAAAACCCGACCGCTTTTAGGTACCGTCTCCCGAAGGTCAGTAAGTCTGCCGACTATGTACTCTTCTCACGGGAAGGCATCCAGTGCCGTAGACGCTGCCGGAACCCGTGCCTGTCGTGGGTGCGTTACAGTGATGCAGTGAACGTGAATATTTGTCACGAAGGAGAATATTTCCTTCTCCCTATGCCTCTTGATCTATGATGTTTTTGTGCATGCAAATGTGCGTCCATGCATACATATATCCATGCATACATACATACATACATACATACATACATACATACGTACGTACTTACGAACATTTAAATGAATGCAAATTTGCCTGGGCTTAAGAACATAAGAACATAAAAACGTAAGGAGTCTGCAAGAGGTGAAAAGAGAACGACAAACAAATTAAATAAAAAGAAAACGTGCATGCAAAAAGAAACATTGGGAGAGAGAGAGAGAGAGAGAGAGAGAGAGAGAGAGAGAGAGAGAGAGAGAGAGAGAGAGAGAGAGAGAGAGAGAGAGAGAGAGAGAGAGAGAGAGAGAGAGAGAGAGAGAGAGAGAGAGAGAGAGAGAGAGAGAGAGAGAAATTACTTACCGAGGAAGTGTTTAATGCCGGACAGGAACCATCTTAATGTTAGAGAGTCCGATTATGACATCTTAGCTCGAAGCAATCCAGCACCTTCCGTCGCCTCTCCTCGCCATAACAAGGGAAAAATTAGCAGAACCGCTGTGTTTATGTTGCGTAATAAACCTTCCCCGGCGGCCCTGAATCGTGGTCAAACACTGTCATTAGCGCGTTGGTGGCCACGTCTCCGCTCATCAGCACGGCTTTACTACGGCAGGACGCGCCTCGAGACAAGGCAGGTGGGTTGTGGAGGCGGGGGAGCAGACTTCAGGAGGCCATCATGGAAGCGACAAAGACCCGGTTCACATAAACACACGATCAAGAAAAAACGAAAAACACCATTCAATAGATTTTCTTTATACTATTGTCTATAAATCGAGATCGGGGCCATCACGGGGGCAACAAAGGCAAAACATAATTACTAGGAGATGAATTAGCAGCCAGTTATTTCTTTGATACTATGAACCCAGCTGGGCGTTCACTCTTTGAAGCCGCATTTTCAGCTCAGGCAGAGATGAACGACGCTTTACCTAAGGAAGCACCTGAGAATGGAATTGATGAGGCAGGACCTTAGGGCTCCCACGCGTGACAAGAATGGACAGATCGATTTGTACTGAAAACATTTGGAGCAGATAGACAGGAAGACGGGTAGAAATAGATGGAGAAATAAGTAGGTAGATAGATATAGATAGATAGACAGATAGGTAGACAAATAGATAGATAGACAGAGAGATAGATAGATAGATAGGTAGATAGGCAAATAGATAGATAGAGAAAGAGAGATTCAATAGATAAAGAGAGAGATAAATAGTTAGATAAAGATAGAGGAAGAGAGAGAGGAAGAGAGGAGCGGAAGAAGAGGATGGAAGAGAGGAGGAGGAGGAGGAAATATGAAGAGGTGGAAGAGCAAATAGCAGAAATCCCGTTGGAGCGTAGCAAGGTGAACTACTTTATAGAGCGTGCAGAGAGGAAAAGACTAAAAATAACCACTACGCCGGCCCCTAAAGGCATATACGGACATTTTCACGGGGCGGAGTTAAAGGAATTCTCGAAGCTCAGCCACATCACAGGTATGAGACGAAAAAGACATCAGCTAGTGAGTCTTTTGGGTGTTTGATTCATTTGAGAGTTTTGTTCATGTTAGGAGGAGAAGGAGGAGGAGGAGGAGGAGAAAAATGATAAGAAGAAAAATAATAATAATAATAAGAAGAAGAAGAAGAAAAAGAAGAAGAAAAAGAAAAAGAAGAAAAAGAAAAAGAAGAAGAAGAAGAAGAAGAAGAAGAAGAAGAAGGAGGAGGAGGAGGAATAGAGGAAGCAGATCTTTATGTTCTCGTAAGTAGTGACCGTTTAGACTTTAATGATACTGTGTGACGGCAGCGACGATGGTTGTGGTGGTGGCGGCGATGGTGGTGGCGATGGTGGTGGCGATGATGGTGCTGATTAGGGTGATAGGGGGGGGGGTCGTGTCAGGGGGAAGACTGTATAGGGCTGCATGGGAGTATGAATGAATTCTGTATAAAGAAAGGAGGATGAAATGAGAAAAGGAAAAGGGGTTGGCGATGATACGGAAATCAATTAAGGAGTAGAACTTCTTTAATGTTGCAAGCAGACTTAAACGCATGAGGTACCGCCGACGGGTAAGGGATTAGATACAAACGTTAAATTGGGTACCAGACGCATCTACACAAATGGACCACGCCATAGTAGTAACACATGCTCAGCCTACATTACCGGGATGCTTCACACTAGGTCACAGGGTAGAGTATATTACAGTGATTGAAGTGCTACAGAGAATCAGTTTAAGGAGAATGGAAATTAAGGGTGTTTTGATCTAGACCTGTGTGGCGTCAAATCTTATCCCTCCGTTATAGTCCATCCCATCCTGAATACATACACAGGGTGGGTGAATTTCGACATGGTAATTATGTTAATATAAAAGCAAATAATGAAGTACGTATGTATGTATGAAACTAGGATATCAACAATAACTCCTCTTCTTCTTCTAGTGACCTGTTCCGTTTTGCATCCTTTTTTAGGTCATCCTTGGTTCTTTTTTACACTTAGATGCTACACTTAGTTACTCTGTGATAGTAAAGATTGAGTTCCGTGATGCGAAGTTCAGGATGGGATGTTTCACCGACACGGGATGGCAGACGACGCCACACCGGCTCTCGGCGCGCAACGCTGGAAAGGGATTGCGAGAGAGTGAGAGGAGGAAGCGCTGTACCGTGATGTTTGCAGATGATTGGGACTCCCGTGGCCATTGTGTACACGGGCAGTAGAAAAAGGAGGAGGAGGAGGAGGAGGAGGAGGAGGAAAATAGGGTTGTTACTGGAGAGAAAGAGGAAGAAGAGAAGGAAATTAGGGGATAACGCTAAAACACCATGACTCAAGTGGATGTTATGTGACTGAAGAGAGAGAGAGAGAGAGAGAGAGAGAGAGAGAGAGAGAGAGAGAGAGAGAGAGAGAGAGAGAGAGAGAGAGAGAGAGAGAGAGAGAGAGAGAGAGAGAGAGAGAGAGAGAGAGAGAGAGAAGGATATAAGGGGGAAATAACGTAGTGTATAAAAAAAAAAGCTATTTATATGACTCCGGTTTAGAAAACACGTTACCAGACGGATTCATGAGACACGAAAAAAACACGTACACTCATGGTCACAGTACATCAAATCCGGCGGCGGTAATTCCTAAGTGCTTACACGTGTCGGAACGAAAACAACAAGGAAAAAAAAGGTAATGAGCAGCATGATGTAACACCTTTTAGTCCTCACGTATTAACATTTAAGAGGGAGGTATATGGGTGGGTGTGGATGCTGGGGTTGTGGATGGGAGGGCACACGTATTTAACATTTGAGAGGGAGGTATATGGGTGGGTGTGGATGTGTTGGGGTACTGGATGTGGGGTGGGGGGGCATAAGTGAGGTGGGGGGTGGAAGTGGAGGAAGGCGCAGCGGGGGAGGGGAAGGGGAATGCTTTTGGGTTGGCCAGGCAGCAGGAAACAGACAGGTGGAGCCGAGTTGAAGATCCGGCTTGGTGTTGGTAGGCCGCTGTATCGCCCTAGTGACGCACGGAGAGCCCACGTGGGAGAGGAAGGTGAGGGATGGGAAATACTGCCCGGGTGGAAAGAACTATGTGGGGCTCCATGAAGACGAGGACATAAGGGGCGCTCCTTGATAGTTCATTTTTGGGGCTGGGTGGCGGTGAGAAACGTATGGTAAGCGTAACAAGAGGGGGGGGGGGGGGAGATGAAAGAAAGGAAACACTGCCACGCTGGAATGAAGAAACGTTCGGAGTTCTTTTAAGACCGATTTTTTTTTTTTTTTTTTTTTTTTTTTACAACCAAGGAGACATAATAGATGAAACGTTTTAGTATAGCACGTCCAAGAACGGCAAGGAGGTAATCACAAACATACACTCACGGGGGGTAACGAGGGAAAGGACACACTGCCATGCACGCTGGAAAGAAGCAAACGTTCGGACTTCAGTTACGACCGAAATAGAAGAAACGTTTTAGTGTGGCGTTTCCCAGAACCACAAGGAAGTCATCACCCTGCTAGAACAATGGACCGGGATGCCATCAAGACAGGGGGAGGGGGACCACAAGAGACAGGGGTTAGAGGAGAAAACAGGTGAGGAGTGACAGAAAACAAGGGAAGGAAGGGGGGGGGGACACAGGAGACAGGCCTGAGCAGCACTTCTCGGATCCGTGAGTCACAACACTGTAACGGGATATTACTTCTAGCTTTGAGGCCACCACGAGGCAGTCGCCATAAAGTTTAAAGGTCGGGAAAGGATAACCCAAGGACTGTAGGGAAAGGTTGTGGCCGGTCCGCGCTTCCCATACAGTAAGGACCTAGACACCCAATTAGCCCGGCATGGCTATAAATAAGGCGTCGGAAAATGTTATCAGGTCTGTGTCGGGGTGGGCAGTAAGGAGAGGAGGCGATGGGGGAGGGTGGCCATGGGGGGAATGGGAAGGATGTTAGATCGCTGGGGCAGGAGAGGACTAGCCAGGAAGACCCGTTACAAACACACACTAACAGATGGTGGATCCAGCGGGAGGGGAAGAGGGAAGAGGGAGGAGGGAGGGGAAGGCGAGCAACCCTGAGAGAAGGGCGTGGAAGTCCGGTGACCTTGGGAGGGAAGGAGGGGAAGGGGAAGAAGGAAGGGAAAGGGGAAAGGAGGGGAGAATGGGGTCGGCCTTCCACTCACGCGCTCTTAATTGGGAAGTCTTTTTCTTATATATATATCCCACGATGCAGATAACTTACGTATAACTTTAATATATAATGAGTTGTCTTTTCTCTTCCCATTGTATGTGTGTAAATTTTTAACGGTCTACAGAAGCAATAGTAGCAATAGTAGTAGTACGGGTAGTAGTAGAAGTAATAGCAGTAGTAGACGTCGTATTATTATTATTATTATTATTATTATTATTATTATTATTATTATTATTATTATTATTATTATTATTATTATTATTATTATTATTATTATCATATTATTATTATTTACTAATGTTGTTGTTCTTACCGGTTTTGGTTCTACTGTTTTTGTTATTTTTGACGTCACTGTTGCTGCCGCCGCTACTCCTTGTTCTCTTTTTTTGTGTGTGTTTGGTTGTGGTTGATGATGCCTCGCCTTCATTATTATAACTTGGGTCTCGTTGATAGGCTGCATGTGTGTGTGTGTGTGTGTGTGTGTGTGTGTGTGTGTGTGTGTGTGTATCCTTCCACAAACGTGTCTGCTTGTCTGTCCGTCCGTCTGCATATTCTAACGGAACCTGAATTGTCCGTCCGAATTTATCTGATCTAAAAGCGCGAACCGAGGCAGAAAATATGGCATGGAGACCGACAGAAGGACAAACAGACAGAAGGGCAGACAGACAGACACAAGGGCAGACACGTGTGCAGGCAAGGCAGAGAGACAGACGGTGATTATCCTGTGCGCTAAAACCATTACTGATCGACCTGCTGATGATGATAATACTACCTTTTTTATCTCTTGCTCTTTCTCTATATTTTCTTTCTCTCTCTCTTTCTTTCTTTCTTTCTTTCTTTCTTTCTTTCTTTCTTTTATTCTCTCTCTCTCTCTCTCTCTCTCTCTCTCTCTCTCTCTCTCTCTCTCTCTCTCTCTCTCTCTCTCTCTCTCTCTCTCTCTCTCTCTCTCTCTCTCTCTCTCTCATATTTGAAATTTACATAATCTTTACCAAAAAATATTAACCATACACTGGGAAAAAAAAAAGAGACATATTTTAAGATATATTCATTTATCTTTTCAGGCGATTTTGCTATGAGACTTTTCGACCAATCAGGGCAGTGAAATTAACCTTGACCATTTTTTTTGCCTTCTATATCTGATGTTCTATTTACAGTTGCTTCGTCTTGCCTCCACCGACCTAACCTCCACCGTCGCCCCTCCCCAGTTAGCAACCAACCAAGACAACGAGCCCAAGTTTTTCCCCTCCCCCCCTCACTCGTGTCCTGAAACAGTTAGGGCCGCCCCTTTCCCGCATCCTTGGTCCTCCGGGTACGCCCAACGTTCAGAATTTTCCGGACATCCAGTTCCATCGCTTATTTTGGACTTATCTTTTTCTTAGTTGTCTGCGGCCTGCCTGAAACCCGCTCCATCATAAGGCTTAGGTGTGCGTTTGTTGGCGTGTTGCGGGGAGGGGGATTGCATGTGTGTGTGTGTGTGTGTGTGTGTGTGTGTGTGTGTGTGTGTGTGTGTGTGTGTGTGTGTGTGTGTGTGTGTGTGTGTGGTGTGTGTGTGTGTGTGTGTGTGTGTGTGTGTGTGTGTGTGTGTGTGTGTGTGTGTGTGTGTGTGTGTGTGTGTGTGTGTGTGTGTGTGTGTGTGTGTGTGTGTGTGTGTGTGTGTGTGTGTGTGTGTGTGTGTACGTCTGTGTGGCGGTGGGGGGGGTAAGTTGTATATGTGTGTGGTGGGAAGAGGGGGTGCTGTGTGTGTGTATGTGTGTGTGTGTGTGTGTGTGTGTGTGTGTGTGTGTGTGTGTGTGTGTGTGTGTGTGAGTGTGTGTGTGTGTGTGTGTGTGTGCTCACGTATAAGGGAATTTTCCATTTTCATTTTGTCTTCACATCCTGTTTTCTTTTCTTTTTTGTGTTCTTGAAATCACTGCGATTTTTGCCTGCGTCCATCCGCACCCACGCATGCGCGCGCGCAATTTTTTTTTTTTTTTTTTTACCATCACCAACACAACCATAATAACCACAATCATCATCACCACCACAATCCCCACCACAACCACCATATCCCCACCACTACCACACCATTACCACTACCACTACCACCACCACTCGACCATCACCATCCCCACCGCCACCATCACCAGCTTCCCGTTAGGCAGGACGCAGAGTAATGGGCATACACAAGGCAGCCGCTGACAACACAAAAAATTGTTACAGTTAATCTATGAGACACTAGTGAGCCGGGGCGGTAGGCATGCCCGTCAAGATGATTTCGGGAGCAATTCCTGATGGACTAATCAATACACTACCAAGTGTATATTCCCAAAGTTTGGCTAGAGATAGGCAAGGTAAGGGTAAACAGGAACAAAAAAGGACTTTGTGTATTTTCGATCTATTAGTGAACTAGACATCTCAGTAATGTTGTAATACGTCGAAATCCTCCCTTTCGTGTTGCTGTGAAGGATAAGTAAGGCATGCATTTAAATAAAAGCCTCGTGTGCGATAAAGGACATGTCTACCATCCGCGTATACTGATAAGGAAATATAAAGTTGGGTGTATACGCCATAGCTGTGTTCGAGAAAAATATTGTGTTGCGATAATGAAGTAAGTTTCCTCGAGTGTTTAGATATATATTATTCTCTACTCAGTACCTCCTAAAACGTAGTGAACACTGCTTCCACCTCTTAAATATACCTAGAAAAGAAACTTTCACGTGCTTTTCCTCCTCCCTAAGTTTCCCTAAGTTTTGCCTTTTTCGAGATTATAATCGCACGTCGTTCCGATTATCTGCTTACTACAAAAAATTCGGATATAATCAGTGATGTTATTAGAGGCTCAAGCATTGGGAAATCAAATACCATTTCTTCATTATTGACAAATCCAAAGTGTTCTCTCCCATCTTGAATATGCTCCCGCCGTCCAAAGCTCCTCTGCAAGGTAAAAAAAAAAAAGACCATCTGTGTAAGATGCTCTAAAGATCTAAAAGGGAATTTAGAAAAGGATTAACGTGACTTCTGAGCAACTATGAGGAGAGCTCTGATTGATGAAAGAATCCTTGCATGTGTTTATTTCAAATACTAGGAAAAGTTCAATTAAGCTTTTTTTTAATACAAATAGATCAGTCGCAATTCATTCGTGCACACAAAAGCACACACACACAAAAAAAAAATAGGCGGAAAACACAAACTGCCACGTAAGTGAGATATGCGCCCACATATCGTGTTCATGTATACACTGGGCCCATTACGTCAAGAAGCGTACACAGCCGGAACAACCTCCTTGCGCAAACACCCTCACGTTAGTCACCCGCACACACGGCGCCCTCACGTGACACCTACCACACACACACACACACACACACACCAGTGCATACACAACAACAAAAAAAACGCATAGCCATACAGGTGTAAAAAAGCCGCGTGTCCTTGAGCAGAACCTTCAAAATTGTAAAAGGAAAATGTTTTAAGAGATAAATAAAGGTAAAATCAGGTAAGTTGTTCAAGGATATTCAGAGAGTTTTGGTATGATTTTGGGGTTGAGTGAGGCGGTGGTGGTGATGGTGGTGGCGGTGGTTGTGGTGATGATGGGTTTGTAATGGTTTTGGCGCTGTTTGTTCACTATCATCATCATTATCATGGCCATTTTCTTCTTCTTCTTCTTCTTCTTCTTCTTCCTCTTCTCTTTCATCTTTTTCCTTTTCTTTTTCTTCCTTTTTCTTCTGCTTTTTTCTTCCTTTCTTCTTCTTCGTCTTCTTCTTCTTCTGCTTCATCTTTTTCTTTTTCTTTTTCTTCCTTTCTTCTTCTTCTTCTTCTTCTTCTTCTTCTGCTTCATCTTTTTCTTCTTTTTCTTTTTTGTTGTCGTTGTCGTCTTACTTAACCTCCTCCTCCTCCTCCTCCTGCTTCACCATTCCTCCTCTCATCCTCCCACCAGCCGGGGAAAGCCAACCGTGGAATTTATCTCGAGGCTCAGGCCGTTTCGTTGCCGCTTCTTGCTTGTGAGACCAATTTAAAAAAGCAGGATAGGCATGTGAGTCGTCCCGGGGAGAGAGGCGGGAGTTTTCTGGTGAATAACCTGCCCCGACCACCAGCTGTTACATGCAGTTTCTTCTTCTTTGTTTCTACAGCGGCTTGAGAATTAACCAGAAACACCACGTAACCAGGAGAACAATGGGAGCCCTTCATCTGACCCATAACAAATTTCGGGTTGAGTCGCAGATTTTGACAAGTTTGAGCTGTTGTTGAGGTGCTTAAGTTCTTGACTGTAATTTGCTTAGTTTGACTCCTCGGTTATTTTCAGTTAAATAACATTCGCAGTGAACATAACATATTTCAACATGTTTTTTTTTTGTCTGCAAAGTGCTTCATTGACAACTATAGTGAATGACTGATGAGAGATAATGGTTTTGCACTATTATAGTCCAGAATGTGTAGGCCGAGTAACACCGGGTATAACTGACCAGTGTCTTTGTCTTACTTAGAAATCCTCAGTAGCATTTTCTCAGAGACGGAGATCTACAGTGCCAATAGTCCGTCCACATTTTTGTTGCACATGACAGTGGAGGAAGAATGTCGTTCAGTGTTATTCTTGCATCCGTTTTGTACAGGACGGGCAAAGCAAATAGTATGTTATACAAGACGTGCTGAGAACGGAAGTGAGGGGGAGTAGGTACACATTGTGACGCAAACAGGATTTTTGTTGACCTTGGAATGGTGAAGGTCAGAAAGTTAGGTCACTGCAATATCACGGAGATGTAGGGAGATTAAAATAAAGAAATAAATGAAAAAGATATTGAAAAGATAAATATATATATATATATATATATATATATATATATATATATATATATATATATATATATATATATATATATATATATATATATATATATATATATATATATAGAGATACACACACACACACACACACACACACACACACACACACACACACACACACACACACACACACACATATACATATATACATATATATATATATATATATATATATATATATATATATATATATATATATATATATATATATATATATATATATATATATATATATATATATATATATATATATATATATATATATATATATATATATATATATATATATATATATATATATATATATATATATATATATATATATATATATATATATATATATATATATATATATATATATATATATATATATATATATATATATATATATATATATATATATATATATATATATATATATATATATATATATATATATATATATATATATATATATATATATATATATATATATATATATATATATATATATATATATATATATATATATATATATATATATATATATATATATATATATATATATATATATATATATATATGTGTGTGTGTGTGTGTGTGCGTGTGTGTGTGTGTGTGTGTGCGTGATATGAAAAGCCATAACTTACAAAATAATTCATGCTGTAATGCATATTTTATTGCAGTGCAATAAACAAATGACTGAAGCGAAGGCGGGACACTCAGGCAAGGGACGGCGATGATGGGAGTGTGGAGGGAGAGGCTGAGCTGCATGAGAGGGACGGTAAAAAAAAAAAGAAGAGGGAGTCGCCATAACGGAAATGACTTGAGAATTCCGGGATAAAAGAAGAGTACAAACACGATAAACTCAACTAGCATGGCGGTGTTTGTTGCTTCACATCCGTATACACCCGCGTGTATAGTAAAAGAAAACAAACATCGTGATGGAGGCTGTTTCGTAACCTGACGAGACCTGGCTGAATGTACTTCATAACCCCACTGTTCGGAGATGCTAACTTAATGGACAAACTAATAAGAAGAGTAATGCTGTTGCTTACTCTTTGTCTTATCCCCTTCGTGTCTGTTCCTTACAAGGGTTCAACTCATGTCCTTGAGCAGGGAAGATGTGCCTGTGTCCTGACGGCGGTGGAAAGAGAAAACCGGCTCATTCCATCAGCGCCGCGCCTGAGTTGACGTGGAAACAGCAGGGGACAAAGGGATGCAGCGACACGTCTCAGTTTTAAGGGAAAAGAAAAAGACCTTGGACTCACCGACACCCACCTTTATGATTGCCGTCACGTTCAGTCCTCTACTTATTACTTTCTTCCTTTTCTTCTTCCTCCTCTCCCTCCTTACCCGTCTCTTCTTTTGCCGGATTCTCCTTCTTTTTCTCATCTTCATCCTCCTCGTCCTCCTTCTCGTCTTCTGCTTCCTCTCTTCCTCTTGTCACCGTCCTACAACACTCCCTTATTTCCAAGAATCACTTGCTCGATTCCCCTTCCTCAGCGTATTTTTCCTTCTTTTGACACCAGTTCATTAATGTTTTCGTAAGGCATGAGGTTGCACTATACAGCAAGCCAGCACACAATGAAGCAATTTTAATCAGCTATATGCCTTGACGTAAATTACATCCTGTAACGAGGGAAAAAATGAATCCTTAAGGCAAGTGCAAACAAATTCTAAACAGACTTTTTTACAGCCGTCACTCACTACAGAAGGATGTGGTGAGCTCCTACTAATGTTCCCCCTCGGTAGCTGTTCTTCATTTGTCCCGGAACTAGGACCTCTCCTTGTCCCCCAACCCCATTGGTAGTCCTCACCCGTGACCGCTGCACACCTCCACAGCCGCATCTAAACGCTGCCCTCACACCTTGACTCTGAAGACGTACGTAACTCACGTATGTTCTGTGGCACGAGGGAGGCAGCTGATCCAGCCAGGGAAATGTGTGCCGAGGAGTGAGGCGATGCATGCGCGGTCACCATGAGCTGTTGTCTTTATCGTGCTTATTCTGGTGTGTACAAAAGGGGAGCAATAAAACAACAACAAAATAATAGATTTTAATTGTTTGACGGTTATTCAAAATTATGAGAGCTTTGACGCTAATATGATTCCCTTGAAGTTATTACCATCCCTCTCAGTTCTAGTATCAATGTTAAGAAAAAATAATATTTGTAATAAGATTTTGATAGCAAAAGAGCCAGGTAGGATGCGTAGCAATGGTTTTAAGTTAGACAAATTCAGATTCAACAAAGACATAGGCAAAAATTGGTTCACCAATAGAGTGGTAGATGAATGGAACCATGTTGTGGGTGCCAATATCATAGATACATTCAAGAAGAGGTTAGATAAAGCCATGGATGGTGAGGTAAGGTGGGGTTGAGTGTACAGGAGCTGCCTTGTATAGGCCAACCGGCCTCTTGCAGACTCCTTACGTTCTAATGTTCTTATGTGTGTGTGTGTGTGTGTGTGTGTGTGTGTGTGTGTGTGTTATATATATATATATATATATATATATATATATATATATATATATATATATATATATATATATATATATATATATATATATATATATATATATATATATATATATATATATATATATATATATATATATATATATATATATATATATATATATATATATATATATATATATATATATATATATATTTCCCTTTCATTTTCCTGCATTTAATTAGAAAAACTCCCCGGTCTGTGTTCTTGTAGCTGAATAAAATAGGATTCTGTTGCCTTGAGGCGCCGAGAAGATGAAACTGAAAAATCCACAAAACTTTTACGAAAGAGTTTTCACAGTTGCTCTCCCTGCTGCCTCTTGTTGACAGGTGACAAAAAATAATCTGCTGGGCGTTTATTTTGTCATAGCGATGCATGAAACCAAGCTATCATCTTGTTATAAATACTAAAATAAAATCACGTGCAGGGAACTAGATTTCAAATGTGGAATTATAGAACATTACAGGTAGCCTTTATTATTTATACTCATCATCATCATCATCATCATCATCATCATCATCATCTTTGTCATCATCATCATCATAGCAAGAAACAATATGCGTCACAGTTGTCCGGTACTGACTGGAGTCCGCTAGTCTTTACACTGAGAATTTTTTTCCCCACGCAGCCTTTTGTTCCCGGCACCCTCAGAGGTGACCTGAGGCAGGTGAAATGCTGGGCTTTCCCAGTCACGGGGTCGCGGCGTGCGTCCGTTTTAAGGAACTAAAGGGAAACCTTTATTATTTTCTTCGCTCCGAGCATTTCCTTTTCCCCTGTAACCCTGCAATCACCGCCCCCCAGCCTTTCCCCGTGATAGACACGCCACCCGTTTTCTTTTTCTCTTCAGAGGCATATAAAAAATCAAAAACAAGAGAAAACGAGAGCCTTGGTTTTCCCCAAGGTTGCCAGGCGAAGAAAGAGCCGCCGGTATACCTGAGGAAGTCTCGAAGGGATGGTGTTTTTCATAAATAAATCAGTAAATATAACTTAATAATTCTCTGATTCACAATGCCGGATGCGTACTTAGATGGCAGACGAAGTGGTGTCGGTGATGGAGGTGGCAGACTTGTGTTCGGCAGGCGGTCCGGATGGCCGCCTCTTCCGGAGGGATGACAGGCGATGCCGGCGTGAGGAACTTCCGCTGCGTGTTGTCAGGCGAGCCTCGTCCTGGGAAGAGGTCTCGGGAGGCAGTTTCGAGAATGTGACTTGAGTTCCTTTCATAATCGGGTCTAGAGTCACGTGTTGAGCACGAGTGAATTGTTCCTTTCAGAAAAAAATAAATCAAGGACTTATTCCGGTGTAATATGTGCCGCGGCAAAGGACATTTAGGACATTCATTCGTAATATCTATGTAGCTCTAATAATAAATTTGTTGGTGCTCACCCAAAGAAGCGAAAACTACTAATTAAGAGACATCCGTCAAGCATTTACATATTCAATACTAGATATATTTATCCCTGTTCCAGACGACTTCTAACGACGAGTATTTTTTTATTTATTTGATGGAACACAGAAGTCTTACCAGGATGATGACGTAAATTTCTCTCTCTCTCTCTCTCTCTCTCTCTCTCACACACACACACACACACACACACCACTCATCACTACATACTTAAATAAAATAGAGCATCATTATTTTTAACTGCGTTGATGATAAACGAGGCATCGGCGAGGGAATCGGGGTCATCGGCGTCGTGACCGAGGCATCCTGGAGGTGTGGGGGTCCTGTTGGGGGTGGGGGTGTAGGGATTCCCGGCAACCACCGCCCAGCGCCTCAAATATAATAAAAAAAGATGTTTGCTATGGCCAGAATGAAAGGGCCAGCGCTGTTCTCCACCATGGCGGCATAAGCTATGGGAGGGGCGGGCGGGGCGTGTACCTGCCGTGGCCCGCGTACTAATGAGCCAGCAGGTAAGGCGCCGAGGTGAGGGCCGCCGCCACCTGATGCAGATGAGGGTTAAACGCAGTGATAACAATTTTACATGCGTCGTCTCCCATTAATTTCAGCAGTGCACTGGAGTTACTTCTTGTTGTTTCTTTGTTTCGTTGTATTTTTGTTTATTTTCTCAGCTTTGGTACATTTTTTAATAAGTCTTCGATACTTAGCGGTAACTTAAGAACCAAGAATCACATCAGAAAATAAGTAATTTTTTTTTATTAATAACTGAGTTACGATTGATAATAGTGTCTCTCTGTTACTGCATCCGAGCTACTTGATGTGTCTTGTTTTCTTTTTATGTTTATTATGAGGCTCATGAAGTCCCTTTGATGTGTTATTTAGGACTGTAAATATCAAGAGAATAATATCTAGCATCGCATATGAGTATCTAATTGACCTTTTAATTGCTTGGGTTGCGATTAATGAAAGAATCAAGGAAGGAGAAAATACCTGAATACATTAGTTGCTGATCTTTTAAATAGATGAGTGAATAAATCGGAAAGAAGGAATAGGTCCTCATTGGCTGCCTTAATGACTGAGTGGAGACAAGTTTGCCGAGAGGCTAATTGACGGGTTGATAAATGCACAGCGTCGGGCGGGGGAGAGGCCACCGCTGAGGCGGAGGGTCAGCACGTGGACCCAAGCCTCTGAATATTTTAAGTGTTCTGGTCCATCCCACTTTCACGACAAATTGATTTTTGTACTGAGTCTGGCGCCACAGACAGCAGAGACTTATAACCTACTTTTTTTTCAGAGACAACTGTGTAAGCTAATACAATTTAATAATATGCAGTAGATCTTGTGGAAGGTTTGCCGTTAATGTACTAGATTTTTATGCTAAAATTAAGCCAGCACTAAACTACAGAAAACAAATGAAGAAAGATTAATATTGCGAAACTGTAAACGATAAAATATTTCTTTGGTAACATGAAATTGCTCTAAAAAAGAAAAAAAGGGGGGGGGGTACAATTTATGAGAAAAATCACTGCTTCCCACCATCAGTTCAGGATAACCTCACGCTAATGCCCACATCCTGCTGATGGGAGGCTGTGAGGCTGCAGGGAATGTCAAACTTATCTTGGGAAAAACCAGGAGAGATTCTTCATGGACTCCCCAACCGCAAGGGATGTGGGTGGGAGGCGAAGAGGTGAAGGAGGAAGCGATCACATAGAAAGTGCAACTGATAAGGTATCAAAGAAAGGGTGGTCATCTGAAAGACTCTAAAAGGCATATAAAAACCAAAGTCACTATTGTTATACTGATGAGAAAATGTCGAAGTATAAGAAGAGGAATACGACGAGGAAACTGGAAATAAGACGGAGAGGAGGAATAGAAGAAAATAAGAAAAAAGAGTGTACAAAAAACAGAGATAAGAATAATCATAGCAGTGGATAAGATGATCATAATAAAGGAACAGGAGAGAAAACATATTCAGATCACTAAAACTTTGAATATTCACTCCTCCGCCTCCTTTCCTCTTCCAGCCTCCTCACCCATCTTCTCTTACCACTCCTTCACATCATCACCACCATCACCGTCATCATCATCATCACCATTATCGTCGCCACCACCAGCTACCGACCGTTGCTATCTCTCTCATGGAATTCTTGCGTCTCTTTCCGCATCTCCCATTCATCTGTTTTCCATCCATCCGCTCCTCTTTATCGCCCCTCTTTCATCTCCCCGCTCCTTTGCCCAACGAAAAAAAAGGAATGTTAATGTGAACGCCTAAATCACCTCAGCGTCCATTATTAATTCACATCATTATTTTCCTTTTTTTTTTTTTACCTATTCATATCCTTCTTCTTGTTCGTGTTCTTGTTCTTTTTACTCTCTCTCTCTCTCTCTCTCTCTCTCTCTCTCTCTCTCTCTCTCTCACACACACACACACACACACACACACACACTGTACATACATCAATAAATATTCACCACGATCGTCACCAATTTCCGTTCTATGCGCTTGTGATCAGGTGTGTGTATGCGTGTGTGCGTGGGCGTGTGAGGAATGAGAAATAAACGTACCCAACTAAGGACTGACTGGCTGGCGGCTGAGCGAGTGAGTGAACGGGTGATGAATTGAAGAAAAACACCCCTGACTCGTATCCGCCTGTAAGTGCCACGGATACGATCGCTCTAAGCCTTAAACTCCAACCTAGACCGAGGAGGAAGACTTTTGGGGAGGGGAAGGAGCTGAGCAGGTTTAGACGGACAGGGCGCGGGTCAAATGGCAGTAGAAGAAGGAGAACGAGGAAGAGGGAAAAGAGGAAAGAAAGAAGTAGGAGGTGAAGGACGATGAAACGTTGGTACTGGGCGGGGTATCGTTCAACGCGTGTTTCTCGTTCTTTACTTTCCTGTTTGG